>NW_019272860.1:0-10630 GCF_002738345.1 Cucurbita maxima
ATTGGATTTTCAAGTTTTTCTTGAAGTTCTTCAATGGCGGATTGAATTGGGGGAATGGTTTCTGGGCACTTTCAACACTTTATTCCTCTATAGAACTTGTTGAGAAACTATAGGAATAAGTTTGAAGAGAAATGGTGGAGGATTGCTCTCGAATTTGGAAGAAATCTGAGAGTAGGAGGCCCATAATCTAAACTCTTATTGTCTACGATTAGGGGACGAATTTGGAAGAAATCTGAGAGTAGGAGGCCCATAATCTAAACTCTTATTGTCTACGATTAGGGGATTAACCTTTCTCAATTCTTATAGTAGGAGGCCCATAATCTAAACTCTTATTGTCTACGATTAGGGGATTAACCTTTCTCAATTCTTATTCCGTATTGTTGCACCTACTTCAGACTTTATAGGAGGAGCTTAAACCTACATTGAGAGCTCTAGAATCTTCGTTATTTAGTGATCGAACTTTCTGGATAATTTTTCGGAGATATCAACTCCGATCATAGCCTTACCGACCTTGGCTTTGAATACTAATCGTTGGATGTGATGATCCGTGCATGTTCGTTCTAGATCATATCAAATTTTGGAGGAGATCTAATGGTTAAGATTTGAGTTCGAAGGATTTTTCTCGGATGGTCACGGTAGATGCTCTGATTCTAATTAGAGTGGTTTTCTCTAATTATCCATTCTTTCAGGGGTATTTTGGTAATTTTCCACTTTTAGAATATTTTATTATTATTTTTCTACAAATTCCTCATTGGTTTTTTTATCATTTCCCCTTATTTTGAATCTTGAGATTCCTTCTAGATAAGGAATTACAAATCGAAAAGATTTTTGATAATTGATAAAAATGACTTTTTTGCTCTTTTGATTTACTTTTTCCTTTCCAACCATTTTTAAAAGGCTTTCTAATCATTTTTAAAAGGCCTTTTAACTACTTGAAATCACTTGTTAGGGTACTCAATTGACTAAGTCCCTTGTTCTTGCTTAATACTTTAATTTTTTTCCTTTCTGTCCTTTGGGTCTTTCATGAGTGACTTATTCTTATGGGAGCTAATTTTCTTCATGTTTGAGGTGTTACATATACATACTCGTTACAAACACAAAATAAGAAGCAGACTCAAAAGAAGAACAAAAAAAACTATTTTGAAAACAGAGGTTAGTCCATGACCCGCACTCCAAAGATTGCTCTCATCCACGACCAACTATTAGTTACTTGAAAAAAAAATGATAAACATGGAGTGAGTAAAACTTAGTAAGTAGCATACTAGTAGGTTCTTAATCGTGGCCTTAAGCTTGGATATTAACTTCTTGATATGTTTTTACGATCTTAGAACTAAGAGGTCATTGTGTCATGTATCATATACTGATCCTGAAAACCTTCCCCTAAAATAACCTTCAATTTTCTCCCCAAGAACATATGAGTGTTGTCGTCATAATCATGTAATCCTACTGGTAAATCATGGTGCAGGACATCTCATTTAGCTGATGGGAAAGGTAGGCCTATCATAACATCCAGCTCATGATACATGTTGCAGGACATCCTACCTAGAGAAGAATAGGGGTATTTTAGCACACATTGTAATAGTAGATAATGGTTACTTATGGGTATGGATCTTAGAAACTTATTTAGCATGTTATTCACATAGTTCTAGGTACTTGGTACATGGATTATTGATGAACCTAGGTTTATACATAATGTCTTGGGTTAGGCTTTAGGAGTTGAGGTTTTAGCTTAGGAAAACATTAGAGGGTAACCTAACATGGACTGATTCGTGTGTAAACCTACTAGCACTATGAGGACCTCTTTCCTTCACCAAACTTATGGGTAAACTTATTTAGAAGGTCCAGGAACAAGCTTGCTTCTTGCCCCTAATAGTCTACCCTAATTCATAATTTATAGACGAATTTTCCACTACCATTGAAACATCTAGAATTTCTATAATTTCATTCTTTATTTTTCTGAATCTTCTGCCAGAAAAGTCTTCTCCGATCATAGCCTTCCTTTTTTAAGCACTTTGTAATTATTATTCTATAAAAAAATTTAATGATTCAGGAAGTTTATAAAAATTAGAAAAAGTACCATTTTCTCAATGGTTTTTCAATTCTACGTGTTCTTTGCTTCTAGATACAACCTAGTAGGGATTATACACTGTCTCTTATTCGAGACCTTGAGTGTTGCAAATTCTCCTCTTCTTTGAAAACTTTCGGTCATCGAAAGTGCTTATTCTAAAATAGGTCAGGGTACAAGGTTCTTATTTGCCTTCTGTTTCCCAAGTGGCTTCTTCTACTCTATGATTCTTCCATAGGACCCTAACAAGAGCTATTTTCTTGTTTCTCAATCTTTTGAGTTTCTTGTCTATTATTTGAATCGGGTCTTCTTTATAGGTCATCTCTCAAGAAGAGAGTTTCATGAGCCAGTACGTGCGAAGGATCTTGGGTATACTTCCGTAGTATGGATACATGAAAGATATTATGTACTGTAGACAAATTTGGGCATTGTCCGATTCTATAGGTCACAGATCCAATCCTTTCTAATATCTCAAAGGGACGGATAAACCTAAGGCTTAGCTTCCCCTTTCTACCCCACCTGAGCACCTCTCTCATGGGGTGCTACCTTTATGATCCCCTACCTACAATTCCATGTCCTTGCGCCTTAGGTCTACATAGCTTTTCTCTCGGCTTTGTGCGGTTTGTATCCTAACTTTAATCTTTTGGACTGCGGTGTTGGTAATTTGCACTAGCTCTGGCCCAATAGTTATCGTTTTCCCTCCTTCTTCTCAAAAGATAGGGGATCAAAATCTTCGTCCATAGAGAACCTCGTATGTGGCCATTTGTATGGTGGCTTGGCAACTATTATTATAAGCGAATTTCATAAGGGGTAGGTACTTATCTCAGCTTTCTGCAAAATCCATCACATATACCCTCAACATGTCTTCCAATATTTGTTGAATTTTCCAAAAGTGAGATTTAAATCTTGCATCTCGGTCTAATACTATTATCTTTTGTTGAATTTCCAGAAGCGTACCCAATACCTTTACTGATGAATATTCATTTTTAATGTTAGCAAGAGTAGCTCAGTTGGGAGATTGTTAGACGGAAGATTTGAAGATCACACGTGTTTTATCCACGTTCAACGCACCTAATACAAGTTTATTACCTCACTATACAATCTAAAAACACAACTTTCTTATTCAATCTAAAATTAGTGATTATTTCTTTTTTAAATATAATGAATTAGCGGAAGTACCTTTACTTATGAATTTTCATTTTTAATATTAGCGGGGATAGCTCTGTTGGGAGAGCATCAGAGTGAAGATTTGAAGGTCACGTGTTTGATCTCTACGTTCACCGTACCTGATTCTAGTTGCATAACCCGACTATTCAATCTAAAATTAGTCATTATTCCTTTCTGAAATCTCAATGAATTATCGGAAATACCTAACGTGTTCTAGTTCACCGCACCTTATACAAGTTGGATAACTTGAATATCTTATTAAAAATTAGTGATTATTTCTATTTAAAATTAAAATGAATTAGCAAAAATACCTTTACTGATGAATTTTCAATTTTAATGTTAGTGTGGATAGCTCAGTTGAGAGAGCGTTAGATTGAAGATTTAAAGTTCACGTGTTTAATCTTCACGTTCACCGCACCTGTTTCCATTTGCATAAGCTAACTATTCAATAAAAAATTAGTTATTATTTATTTTTAAAATTTCAATGAATAATGAAATAGCGAAAATACCCTTACACATGAATTTTGATTTTTAATGATTGTGGGGATAACTCAGTTGGGATTGAATATCTAAAGGTTACATGTTTAATCCACGTTCACGGCACTTGGTTTACGTTACATAAGTCCATTAAGTTGCATAACTTTATTCAAACTAAAATTAGTGATTATTTCTTTTTAAAATATAATGAATTAGCGGAAATACCTTTATTTATGATTTTTTTTCCAAATATTAATGAGGATAACTTAGTTTTGAGAGCGTCAGATTGAAAATCCGAAGGTCACGTGTTCTTCGATCCACGTTCACCGCACCTGATTCAAGTCACATAACTTGACTCATGACTATTCAATCTAAAATTAGTGATTATTTCTTTTCAAAATTTCCGACATTTTCATTTTCAATGTTACAGGGGATAGCTTAGTTGGGAGAGAGTCACTAAAGATCTCAAGGGGTCACGGGTTTGATCCAGGTTCAAGTTGACTAAGTTGCATAACTTGACTATTCAATTCAATCTAAAATTAGTGATTATTTCTTTTTAAAATCTCAATGAAGTAGTGAAAATATCTTTACCGATGAATTTTTATTTTTAATGTTAGCGGGTTAACTCAGTTTGGAGAGCATTAGTGAAGATCTAAAAGTCACGTGTTTGATCCACGTTCACGGCACCTAATTCAAGGTGACTAACTTGCATAACCTGAATATTCAATCAAAAATTAGTGATTATTTCTTTTTAAAATTTATGAATTTTCATTTTCAATGTTACAGGGGATAGCTTAGTTGGGAGAGAGTAATATTGAAGATTTGAAGGTCACGTGTTCATTCGACCTTCACCACACCTGATTCTAAGTAGTATAACTTACTATCTTATCTAAATTTAGAGATGTTTTCTTTTTAAAATTTCAATGAATTAGCGTAAATAATTTTAGTGATGAATTTTCATTTTAATGTTAAGCATAAATAGCTCAATTCAATTTGGAGTGGTGTCTGTAGATCTAAAGATAGCTTGGATTCCTAATTCTTTATTTGACTATAAATGCTCGGTAAGACATTTAGTAAAATGACTCATTTTATTGCATGGAACAATAAAATTGATCTTCCTATACAATTGTCAATACATTCTACTTTCAAAGTTGCTAAGTTGAGTCCCTTTGATGTAGGTGATGATTTAGTAAAATGACTCATTTTATTGTATGGAACAATAAAATTGATCTTCCTATAGAATTGTCAATACATTCTACTTTCAAAGTTGCTAAGTTGAGTCCCTTTGATGTAGGTGATGATTTTTCTGATTTGAGGACGAATCCTGAAGAGGGGGATGATGATAAGAATCACGGTGTACATTCTACTTTCAATGTTACTGAGTTGAGTTCTTTTGATGTAGGTGATGATTTTTCTGATTCGAGGACGAATCCTTTTGAAGAGGGGGATGATGATAAGAATCACGGTGTTCCAACTGGACCTATTACACAACCCAAGGCCAAGAAGATTCAACAAGCATTCATACTTCATCTACAAAATTGGATAGGCTAGGTTCAACCGTCATTTCATAAGTAAATATTTGCACGGTTTAAGTAGCGGATGAAGTTGCAAGCATCATTTCATGAGTGGTTAGAAAACTTTATTTATTATTTTAATTTCATAAAGTTTGTAATGCTCAAATTGACTTGGTCTTCTGTGGAGATTTATTTGATTTTATTTCAATTTTGTCAAACTCAGTAATTACTTTATGTGCTAGATCAAAATAAGATGCATAAAAAGAACTTGTAGTAATTAGTTTATTCATCGACCTTTAATCTTAAAAGTAACTTAAAATATTGCAATATTGTGATTCAATCGCCTATTATGAAATTAGGCTCGAACTAAAAAAATAATATTTTTAAAAGATGGAAAAATTCATGAACCAACCAAAATATGTATTCAAAGATGAAAAATTCACAACAACAATCACAAACAATATTAATAAGCATCTTGTCTTCTGGTTTGTCACAATTTCAAACATGAACAAACCTCAATTTCGAGCCGGTGAGTATTATGGATCATAATCGACAATACTTTGCAAGTAGCTTTGAGCATTCACAAAAGGTCGAAAGTTGAATTTCTTTAGAATTGTAACCGAATAACATATGATTATTGTTGAATTTCTAAAAAATACACCACAAATTTCATTTATAGATATAAATGGAACCATTGATATAAAACCGTGATTATATAATTGCATCTTCACTAACAAACCCACCTCAGAGTGATCATCTTCACTAGAGGCTGCAAATTAAGTAGCCTTCCTCGATTACTCAAAAGTGAAGTTTTAAGAAGCAATATTTGAGCAAGAAAAATCATGTTACATGTTTCTGGGATACCACGGAGACATCAATGCAAGCAATCACTACCACCCGAAGTTTCTTTGATATTGTAGTTGGATCTATGAGACTCATCCCTCTGATGTGAAAGAGTAGTTATATCCAACATTCTTACTTGTGTGCCTCTTACAGTACTCTCAACAAATGGATCGCTTGATCTATTATACTCTACTTTACTTTCTCTTGATAACGGTGTGGTATTGACACAACTCATATTGCCGATAATCATCACTTACATCCTAAACCAGAGTATAGCGGTCGACTATCGTCAAGGACCCATTCACCATTTCAATCATTTCTCTAAATTTTATGATGCTCTAGTGTTAGATTTCATGGGAATATTGCACTAGTAAAGTCTTGAAATGTCTATATATCAAAACTGTTTAACACTTTTCAAATCTTGATTTTTGGCTGTTTGTGTTTTTTTTTTTTTTTTACTTGTGTTCCTAATCTTCCTTCTGTGTTTTTGTTACATTTTTTTTTAATTATTTTAGCAATTAGCCAATTTAATCAATTCTTCCTTTATGTTTTTTTTTTTAATTATGTTAGCCATTACTTTTGGCTAATTTAATCTATTCTATTTATTTTTTTTTTTTTTTTTGCTATTGATGGACGTATCTTTCTGAAACATACTAAATAAAACTAAATAATTGGTTAAGAGAGGATATGAGATATAACTTATTGTTAAATCTCTTTCCATATGAGAATAACTCATTCTCATGTCCATCTTTGCAACCATGTACTAAATTAAGGATTTTATTTCAAGGACAAAATTAAAGTTGTAGTTAGTCAATTATAATATTAGACGTGCTAGTTTTCAAACTACTTTAAATAGGTGTAAAGAAAGCATGAGAATAACTTAGTTTCACTAATCTGACACGTGTTGGGCATGTACTGAACACTTGTTAATATAATGGATGCATTACAAATTTATAATCCAGCATTTCGTATCATACCCTTGAGTTTGAATATATTTTGAGAGTGAAACGTACCTTAAGCTTTTTTTTAAGTATACAAACATATAAACTTATTTATATGAATTTATTTCTAATATAAAATTGATAAATTTTTTGAAATAATTCTTTTTAATTAATGTATCGTTATCACATCGGTGTCCTAGTTTTTTACAAATGACATGTTACCATATCTATTTGGTATCATATTTATGTCTCGTATCTATATCTCATTTTTATTTTTGTGACTCTGAGATATTTTGCTTTTATAAATAGATATTTTCACGAAAATATGTTTAATTTATGTTGAGATGGAGAATAAAAATTGACACTTGAGGACGTTGATACTTGAGACTTTGATTCCTCTTAGTGTGAAGCTTGCATCTTGCAATTACTTGGGTAGAGAATGTGTTTCACTTAAAATTCACTCAAGAGAAAATAATCAAATAACGAACCATATGCGAGAGAGGATAACTTTTTTTTTTTTTTAAACTTTGAGAAATAAGAAAGAATAAAAATTAAAACATGACATGAATGACATCTTCTTGAATCATTGTTTTGTTCTAGTAAATGTATATAAAAAAAAAAACCTTATATATTTTTAGATATAATTTAAGATTACCTATTTAATAAAACTCCATCCAAACTTCTACTCATAAATTTAGTTATTATTTGTATACAATTGTTAACATGTAAGAAAATACACGTACAAAATATTTATACTTTTGGTAATACACTAGTCTCGGTTGTTTGACTAAAACAATGCAATCATTGTCCAAACTAAAGAATTTGATTCGAAGCTATCTCCTAAAAGAGGGAGGCTCAATTAGACTTTGTTGTAAGATTCGATCATATCAATTTAAATAGCGTTCTCCACAACTATAAATATCGAACTCCAAAGTATTAATGAGCAAAGTAAGTTTGTTGAAACTATCTATAAAAGTGTTCCAAAGTGAGTTGTGGAGAAGATTTGCCTTAAAATCTAGTTCCAATTAAGGGTGTCAACGATGAAATTTCAGAGGTGGTAGATATAATTTATTTTACAAGCGTGTGGTGAACGGTCTTTTCAGTCTCATATAGGCTACGGTCTTTTCAGTCTCATAATTTTATATTATTGTGATATTTGTTCCCAAATTTTATATTATTGTGATAGAAGCTATAAATGACCATTATATTCATTGGTCAGATATTGCAATTGTGAAGAAGTTCTCTTTATAGAAGTATTTGGAGATTATATTATTGTGATATTTGTTCCCAAATTTTATATTATTGTGATAGAATCTATAAATGACCATTATATTCATTGGTCAGATATTGCAATTGTGAAGAAGTGAAGAAGTTCACTTTATAGAAGTATTTGGAGATGCGGGGTGGTATCGATCCCCGTACCTCTCGCATGCTAAGCGATACCATCTGAGCTACATCCCCAAAATTTTTGCATCACAAAACCCTAAATTTTTCGTCATCAATAATATTGAAAATGAAGAAATATTGCTACACAACAAGGTCATGAATAAGGAGGGTATCGATCCCCGTACCTCTCACATGCAAAGCGAGCGCTCTACCATCTGAGCTACATACCCATGATTTTGACATTTTAAAACCCTAAATGTCCCATCATCAATAATAGTGAAAATAAAAAATATCAAAATATTAATAACAAATAGTTTTTTTTGGTGATGCGGGGCATCGATAATTCTGAAAATGAAAAAATATTATAACAAATTAAATACTTTCTTTTGGAGATGCAGGTTATCAATCTCCGTACAACTCGCATGCAAAGCGAGCGCTCTACCGTCTAAGCTACATCTTCACAATTTTTACGTCACAAAAACATAAATGATTCGTCGTGAATAATAGTGAAAATGAAAAAATATCGCTACTCATTATGTCATAAATAAGAAAAAATTGAATAGAAATAAAATATTACATCATAGAACCCTAAATTTCCCATCATCAATAATAGTGAAAATGAAGAAAATCTAGAAATGCAAGGTATCGATCCCCATATCTCTTGCATGCAAAGCAAGTGCTCTACCATCTAAGCTATATCCCCACAATTCTTATATCATAAAGTCCTAAGCATCTCGACATCTGTAATAGTGAAAATGAAAAACTATCCCAGCTCATTATGTCCTGAATAAGAAAAAATTGAAAATATAAGAAAAATTGAAAAGAAATAATATATTTAGTAATCGATTCAATTGAAGATGCAAGGTAATGATCCCCATACTTTCCACATGGGAAATGAACACCCTAAATGCCCCTTCATCAATAATTGTGAAAATGAAAAAGTATATCTGCATATTATGTCATAAATAAGGAAATATTTAATAGAAATAAAATATTAATAATAAAATAGTTTCTTTTGGAGATGCGAGGTATCGATCCCCGTACCTCACATGCTAAGCGAAGCTACATCCCTACAATTCTTGCATCACAAAACCCTAAATTTTTCATCATCAATAATAGTGAAAATGAACAAATATCGGTACTCAACATGTCATGAATAAGAAAAAATTGAAAAGAAGTAATTTTCAAAATAGTGACATGAAAAACTATCCTGGCTCATTATGTCGTAAATAAGAAAAAATTGAAAAGAAATAATATATTTAGTGATTGATTCATTTTGGAGATGCAAGGTATCAACCTCGTAACTTTCCACATCAGAAGTGAGTGCTCTACTATCTGAGCTACATCCCCACAATTCGTACTACAATATCTTGAAGGGGCATTTTGAGAATCAAACTCGAGACCTCTCACACCCAAAGCAAGAATCATACCACTAGACCAAACGCCCTTGTTTTACCACTTGAAACATATATATGAAGCCTTAGGCCTAGGTATTAAGGTCGTATTTTGTCGTATTGCAGGAAACACGGGAAGTCCTTAGATGTAGAATGTGTATGGGAGAATAAAGCCTTGGGATGGGATGTTAAGAAAGACTATGAGTATTAAGAGCATGATGGTAAGTATAAAATGATGTGTCTTGGAGAATAAAGCCTTGGGATGGGATGTTAAGAAAGACTATGAGTATTAAGAGCATGATGGTAAGTATAAAATGATGTGTCTTTGGAGAATAAAGCCTTGGGATGGGATGTTAAGAAAGACTATGAGTATTAAGAGCATGATGGTAAGTATAAAATGATGTGTCTTGGAGAATAAAGCCTTGGGATGGGATGTTAAGAAAGACTATGAGTATTAAGAGCATGATGGTAAGTATAAAATGATGTGTCTTTGGAGAATAAAGCCTTGGGATGGGATGTTAAGAAAGACTATGAGTACTAAGAGCATGATGGTAAGTATAAAATGATGTGTCTTTGGAGAATAAATCCTTGGGATGGGATGTTAAGAAAAACTATGAGTACTAAGAAAGTGATGGTAAGTATAAAATAACGTGTCTTGGAGAATAAAGCCTAGGGATGATATGTTAAGAAAGACTATGAGGATTAAGAGCATGATGGTAAGTATAAAATGTCGAATATGAAGTTAGGTTGATGTCAAATATGAAGAATCACACCACTAAACCAAATACCTTTTCTTGAACATCCAATATTTTTAGCTTTTACTCAAATATATTTTCTCTTAGT
>NW_019272861.1:0-1305 GCF_002738345.1 Cucurbita maxima
TTAGAATAGAATTTCAAGAAACAGAGTGCATAAAACAGTAAACGAGTTCTTCAAATCGAACCCTACTTCGTAAACCCAAACCTGCGACGTTTTAAGAACGTGCTAAAAAAACCGAGTCACAATCGACATTTTTCAAACGTTTTGTGAGGAATGATTAGGCTTGATGATTTAGAATAGAATTTCGAAGAAACAGAGTGCATAAAACAGTAAAGGAGTTATTCAAATCGAACCCTACTTCGTAAACCCAAATCTGGGACGTTTGAAGAACGTGCTAAAAAATCCGACTCACAGTCAGACGTTTTTCGAAAGTTTTGTGAGGAATGATTAGGCTTGATGATTTAGAATAAAATTTCGAAGAAACAGAGTGCATAAAACAGTAAAGGAGTTATTCAAATCGAACCCTACTTCGTAAACCCAAATCTTGGACGTTTGAAGAATGTGCTAAAAAATCCGAGTCGCAGTCAACGTTTTTCGAAAGTTTTGTGAGGAATGATGAGGCTTGATGATTTAGAATAGAATTTCGAAAAAACAGAGTGCATAAAACAGTAAAGGAGTTCTTCAAATCGAACCCTACTTCGTAAACCCAAATCTGGGACGTTTGAAGAACTTGCTAAAAAATCGGAGTCACAGTTGACGTTTTTCGAAAGTTTTGAGTGGAATGATTAGGCTTGATGATTTAGAATAGAATTTCGATGATACAGAGTGCATAAAACAGTAAAGGAGTTATTCGAATCGAACCCTACTTCGTAAACCCAAATTTGGGACGTTTGAAGAACGTGCTAAAAAATACGAGTCACAGTCGACGTTTTTCGAAAGTTTTGTGAGGAATGATTAAACTTGATGATATAGTATAGAATTTCGAAAAACAGAGTGCATAAAAAAGTAAAGGAGTTCTTCAAATCGAACCCTACTTCGTAAACCCAAATCTGCGACGTTTGAAGAACTTGCTAAAAAATCGGAGTCGCAGTCAGACGTTTTTCGAAAGTTTTGTGAGGAATGATTAGGCTTGATGATTTAGAATAGAATTTCGAAGAAACAGAGTGCATAAAACAGTAAAGGAGTTATTCAAATCGATCCCTACTTCGTAAACCCAAATCTAAGACGTTTGAAGAATGTGCTAAAAAAACCAAGTAACAGTCGACGTTTTTCGAACGTTTTGGGAGGAATGATTAGGCTTTATGATTTAGAATAGAATTTCAAAGAAACAGAGTGCATAAAATAGTAAAGGATTTCTTCAAATCGAACCCTACTTCGTAAACCCAAATTTGGGACGTTTGAAGAACGTGCTAAAAAATCAGAGTCACA
>NW_019272861.1:1349-2688 GCF_002738345.1 Cucurbita maxima
GATTAGGGTTGATGATTTAGAATAGAATTTCGAAGAAACAGAGTGCATAAAAAGGTAAAGGAGTTATTCAAATCGAACTCTACTTCGTAAACCCAAATCTGGGATGTTTGAAGAACGTGCTAAAAAAACCGAGTAATAGTCGACATTTTTTGAAGGTTTTGTGAGGAATGATTAGGCTTGATGATTTAGAATAGAATTTCGAAGAAATATAGTGCATAATACAGTAAAGGAGTTATTCAAATCGAACCCTACTTCGTAAACCCAAATCTGGGACGTTTGAAGAACGTGCTAAAAAAACCGAGTAACAGTCGACGTTTTTCGAAGGTTTTGTGAGGAATGATTAGGCTTAATGATTTAGAATAGAATTTCGAAGAAATAGAGTGCATAAAACAATAAAGAAGTTCTTCAAATCGAACCCTACTTCGGAAACCCAAATCTGGGACGTTTGAAGAATGTGCTAAAAAATCCTTGTCACAGTCGACGTTTTTCGAAAGTTTTGTGAGGAATGATTAGGCTTGATGACTTAGAATAGAATTTCGAAGAAACAGAGTACATAAAACAGTAAAGGAGTACTTTAAATCGAACCCTACTTCGTAAACCCAAATCTGGGACGTTTGAAGAACGTGCTAAAAAATCGGAGTCACAGTCGACGTTTTCCGAAAGTTTTGTGAGGCATGATTAGGCTTGATGATTTAGAATAGAATTACGAAGAAATAGAGTGCATTAAACAGTAAAAGAGTTATTCAAATCGAACCCTACTTCGTAAACCCAAATCTTGGACGTTTGAAGAACGTGCTAAAAAATCCGACTCACAGTCAGACGTTTTTTGAAAGTTTTGTGAGGAATGATTAGGAAGAACGTGCTAAAAAATCCGACTCACAGTCAGACGTTTTTTGAAAGTTTTGTGAGGAATGATTAGGCTTGATGATTTAAAAAATCCGACTCACAGTCAGACGTTTTTTGAAAGTTTTGTGAGGAATGATTAGGCTTGATGATTTAGAATAGAATTTCGAAGAAACAGACTGCATAAAACATTAAAGGAGTTATTCAAATCGATCCCTACTTCGTAAACCCAAATCTAGGACGTTTGAAGAATGTGCTAAAAAATCCGAGTCGCAGTCAACGTTTTTCGAAAGTTTTGTGAGGAATGATGAGGCTTGATGATTTAGAATAGAATTTCGAAAAAACAGAGTGCATAAAAAAGTAAAGGACTTCTTTAAATCGAACCCTACTTCGTAAACCCAAATCTGGGACGTTTGAAGAACTTGCTAAAAAATCGGAGTCACAGTCGACGTTTTTCGAAAGTTTTGTGTGGAATGATTAGGCTTGATGATTTAGA
>NW_019272861.1:2821-3160 GCF_002738345.1 Cucurbita maxima
GACGTTTGAAGAATGTGCTAAAAAATCCGAGTCGCAGTCAACGTTTTTCGAAAGTTTTGTGAGGAATGATGAGGCTTGATGATTTAGAATAGAATTTCGAAAAAACAGAGTGCATAAAACAGTAAAGGACTTCTTCAAATCGAACCCTACTTCGTAAACCCAAATCTGGGACGTTTGAAGAACTTGCTAAAAAATCGGAGTCACAGTCGACGTTTTTCGAAAGTTTTGTGTGAAATGATTAGGCTTGATGATTTAGAATAGAATTTCGATGATACAGAGTGCATAAAAAAGTAAAGGAGTTATTCGAATCGAACCCTACTTCGTAAACCCAAATTTGGG
>NW_019272861.1:3331-10583 GCF_002738345.1 Cucurbita maxima
ACGTTTTGTGAGGAATGATTAGGCTTGATGATTTAGAATAGAATTACGAAGAAACGGAGTGCGTAAAACAGTAAAGGAGTTATTCAAATCGAACCCTACTTCGTAAACCCAAATCTGGGACGTTTGATAACGTGCTAAAAAATCCGACTCACAGTCAGACGTTTTTCGAAAGTTTTGTGAGGAATGATTATGCTTGATGATTTAGAATAGAATTTCGAAGAAACAGAGTGCATAAAACAGCAAAGGACTTCTTCAAATCGAACCCTACTTCGTAAACCCAAATCTGGGACGTTTGAAGAATGTGCTAAAAAAACCAAGTAACAGTCGACGTTTTTAGAACGTTTTGTGAGAAATGACTAGGCTTGATGATTTAGAATAGAATTTCAAAGAAACAGAGTGCATAAAATAGTAAAGGATTTCTTCAAATCGAACCCTACTTCGTAAACTCAAATTTGGGACGTTTGAAGAATGTGCTAAAAAAACCAAGTAACAGTCGACGTTTTTAGAACGTTTTGTGAGAAATGACTAGGCTTGATGATTTAGAATAGAATTTCAAAGAAACAGAGTGCATAAAATAGTAAAGGATTTCTTCAAATCGAACCCTACTTCGTAAACCCAAATTTGGGACGTTTGAAGAACGTGCTAAAAAATCAGAGTCACATCGACGTTTTTCGAAAGTTTTGTGAGGCATGATTAGGGTTGATGATTTAGAATAGAATTTCGAAGAAACAGAGTGCATAAAAAGGTAAAGGAGTTATTCAAATCGAACTCTACTTCGTAAACCCAAATCTGGGATGTTTGAAGAACGTGCTAAAAAATCCGAGTCGCAGTCAACATTTTTCGAAAGTTTTGTAAGGAATGATTAGGCTTGATGATTTAGAATAGAATTTCGAAGAAACAAAGTGCATATAACAGTAAAGGAGTTCTTTAAATCGAACCCAACATCGTAAACCCAAATCTAGGACGTTTGAAGAACGTGCTAAAAAAACCGAGTAACAGTCGACGTTTTTCGAAGGTTTTGTGAGGAATGATTAGGCTTAATGATTTAGAATAGAATTTCGAAGAAATAGAGTGCATAAAACAATAAAGGAGTTCTTCGAATCGAACCCTACTTCAGAAACCCAAATCTGGGACCTTTGAAGAACGTGCTAAAAAATCCGAGTCGCAGTCAACATTTTTCGAAAGTTTTGAAAGGCATGATTAGGCTTGATGAATTAGAATAGAATTTCGAAGAAATAGAGTGCATAAAACAGTAAAGGAGTTATTCGAATCGAACCCTACTTCAGAAACCCAAATCTGGGACCTTTGAAGAACGTGCTAAAAAATCCGAGTCGCAGTCAACATTTTTCGAAAGTTTTGAAAGGCATGATTAGGCTTGATGAATTAGAATAGAATTTCGAAGAAATAGAGTGCATAAAACAGTAAAGGAGTTATTCGAATCGAACCCTACTTCAGAAACCCAAATCTGGGACCTTTGAAGAACGTGCTAAAAAATCCGAGTCGCAGTCAACATTTTTCGAAAGTTTTGAAAGGCATGATTAGGCTTGATGAATTAGAATAGAATTTCGAAGAAATAGAGTGCATAAAACAGTAAAGGAGTTATTCGAATCGAACCCTACTTCAGAAACCCAAATCTGGGACCTTTGAAGAACGTGCTAAAAAATCCGAGTCGCAGTCAACATTTTTCGAAAGTTTTGAAAGGCATGATTAGGCTTGATGAATTAGAATAGAATTTCGAAGAAATAGAGTGCATAAAACAGTAAAGGAGTTATTCGAATCGAACCCTACTTCAGAAACCCAAATCTGGGACCTTTGAAGAACGTGCTAAAAAATCCGAGTCGCAGTCAACATTTTTCGAAAGTTTTGAAAGGCATGATTAGGCTTGATGAATTAGAATAGAATTTCGAAGAAATAGAGTGCATAAAACAGTAAAGGAGTTATTCGAATCGAACCCTACTTCAGAAACCCAAATCTGGGACCTTTGAAGAACGTGCTAAAAAATCCGAGTCGCAGTCAACATTTTTCGAAAGTTTTGAAAGGCATGATTAGGCTTGATGAATTAGAATAGAATTTCGAAGAAATAGAGTGCATAAAACAGTAAAGGAGTTATTCGAATCGAACCCTACTTCAGAAACCCAAATCTGGGACCTTTGAAGAACGTGCTAAAAAATCCGAGTCGCAGTCAACATTTTTCGAAAGTTTTGAAAGGCATGATTAGGCTTGATGAATTAGAATAGAATTTCGAAGAAATAGAGTGCATAAAACAGTAAAGGAGTTATTCGAATCGAACCCTACTTCAGAAACCCAAATCTGGGACCTTTGAAGAACGTGCTAAAAAATCCGAGTCGCAGTCAACATTTTTCGAAAGTTTTGAAAGGCATGATTAGGCTTGATGAATTAGAATAGAATTTCGAAGAAATAGAGTGCATAAAACAGTAAAGGAGTTATTCGAATCGAACCCTACTTCAGAAACCCAAATCTGGGACCTTTGAAGAACGTGCTAAAAAATCCGAGTCGCAGTCAACATTTTTCGAAAGTTTTGAAAGGCATGATTAGGCTTGATGAATTAGAATAGAATTTCGAAGAAATAGAGTGCATAAAACAGTAAAGGAGTTATTCGAATCGAACCCTACTTCAGAAACCCAAATCTGGGACCTTTGAAGAACGTGCTAAAAAATCCGAGTCGCAGTCAACATTTTTCGAAAGTTTTGAAAGGCATGATTAGGCTTGATGAATTAGAATAGAATTTCGAAGAAATAGAGTGCATAAAACAGTAAAGGAGTTATTCGAATCGAACCCTACTTCAGAAACCCAAATCTGGGACCTTTGAAGAACGTGCTAAAAAATCCGAGTCGCAGTCAACATTTTTCGAAAGTTTTGAAAGGCATGATTAGGCTTGATGAATTAGAATAGAATTTCGAAGAAATAGAGTGCATAAAACAGTAAAGGAGTTATTCGAATCGAACCCTACTTCAGAAACCCAAATCTGGGACCTTTGAAGAACGTGCTAAAAAATCCGAGTCGCAGTCAACATTTTTCGAAAGTTTTGAAAGGCATGATTAGGCTTGATGAATTAGAATAGAATTTCGAAGAAATAGAGTGCATAAAACAGTAAAGGAGTTATTCGAATCGAACCCTACTTCAGAAACCCAAATCTGGGACCTTTGAAGAACGTGCTAAAAAATCCGAGTCGCAGTCAACATTTTTCGAAAGTTTTGAAAGGCATGATTAGGCTTGATGAATTAGAATAGAATTTCGAAGAAATAGAGTGCATAAAACAGTAAAGGAGTTATTCGAATCGAACCCTACTTCAGAAACCCAAATCTGGGACCTTTGAAGAACGTGCTAAAAAATCCGAGTCGCAGTCAACATTTTTCGAAAGTTTTGAAAGGCATGATTAGGCTTGATGAATTAGAATAGAATTTCGAAGAAATAGAGTGCATAAAACAGTAAAGGAGTTATTCGAATCGAACCCTACTTCAGAAACCCAAATCTGGGACCTTTGAAGAACGTGCTAAAAAATCCGAGTCGCAGTCAACATTTTTCGAAAGTTTTGAAAGGCATGATTAGGCTTGATGAATTAGAATAGAATTTCGAAGAAATAGAGTGCATAAAACAGTAAAGGAGTTATTCGAATCGAACCCTACTTCAGAAACCCAAATCTGGGACCTTTGAAGAACGTGCTAAAAAATCCGAGTCGCAGTCAACATTTTTCGAAAGTTTTGAAAGGCATGATTAGGCTTGATGAATTAGAATAGAATTTCGAAGAAATAGAGTGCATAAAACAGTAAAGGAGTTATTCGAATCGAACCCTACTTCAGAAACCCAAATCTGGGACCTTTGAAGAACGTGCTAAAAAATCCGAGTCGCAGTCAACATTTTTCGAAAGTTTTGAAAGGCATGATTAGGCTTGATGAATTAGAATAGAATTTCGAAGAAATAGAGTGCATAAAACAGTAAAGGAGTTATTCGAATCGAACCCTACTTCAGAAACCCAAATCTGGGACCTTTGAAGAACGTGCTAAAAAATCCGAGTCGCAGTCAACATTTTTCGAAAGTTTTGAAAGGCATGATTAGGCTTGATGAATTAGAATAGAATTTCGAAGAAATAGAGTGCATAAAACAGTAAAGGAGTTATTCGAATCGAACCCTACTTCAGAAACCCAAATCTGGGACCTTTGAAGAACGTGCTAAAAAATCCGAGTCGCAGTCAACATTTTTCGAAAGTTTTGAAAGGCATGATTAGGCTTGATGAATTAGAATAGAATTTCGAAGAAATAGAGTGCATAAAACAGTAAAGGAGTTATTCGAATCGAACCCTACTTCAGAAACCCAAATCTGGGACCTTTGAAGAACGTGCTAAAAAATCCGAGTCGCAGTCAACATTTTTCGAAAGTTTTGAAAGGCATGATTAGGCTTGATGAATTAGAATAGAATTTCGAAGAAATAGAGTGCATAAAACAGTAAAGGAGTTATTCGAATCGAACCCTACTTCAGAAACCCAAATCTGGGACCTTTGAAGAACGTGCTAAAAAATCCGAGTCGCAGTCAACATTTTTCGAAAGTTTTGAAAGGCATGATTAGGCTTGATGAATTAGAATAGAATTTCGAAGAAATAGAGTGCATAAAACAGTAAAGGAGTTATTCGAATCGAACCCTACTTCAGAAACCCAAATCTGGGACCTTTGAAGAACGTGCTAAAAAATCCGAGTCGCAGTCAACATTTTTCGAAAGTTTTGAAAGGCATGATTAGGCTTGATGAATTAGAATAGAATTTCGAAGAAATAGAGTGCATAAAACAGTAAAGGAGTTATTCGAATCGAACCCTACTTCAGAAACCCAAATCTGGGACCTTTGAAGAACGTGCTAAAAAATCCGAGTCGCAGTCAACATTTTTCGAAAGTTTTGAAAGGCATGATTAGGCTTGATGAATTAGAATAGAATTTCGAAGAAATAGAGTGCATAAAACAGTAAAGGAGTTATTCGAATCGAACCCTACTTCAGAAACCCAAATCTGGGACCTTTGAAGAACGTGCTAAAAAATCCGAGTCGCAGTCAACATTTTTCGAAAGTTTTGAAAGGCATGATTAGGCTTGATGAATTAGAATAGAATTTCGAAGAAATAGAGTGCATAAAACAGTAAAGGAGTTATTCGAATCGAACCCTACTTCAGAAACCCAAATCTGGGACCTTTGAAGAACGTGCTAAAAAATCCGAGTCGCAGTCAACATTTTTCGAAAGTTTTGAAAGGCATGATTAGGCTTGATGAATTAGAATAGAATTTCGAAGAAATAGAGTGCATAAAACAGTAAAGGAGTTATTCGAATCGAACCCTACTTCAGAAACCCAAATCTGGGACCTTTGAAGAACGTGCTAAAAAATCCGAGTCGCAGTCAACATTTTTCGAAAGTTTTGTAAGGAATGATTAGGCTTGATGATTTAGAATAGAATTTCGAAGAAACAAAGTGCATATAACAGTAAAGGAGTTCTTTAAATCGAACCCAACATCGTAAACCCAAATCTGGGACGTTTGAAGAACGTGCTAAAAAAACCGAGTAACAGTCGACGTTTTTCGAAGGTTTTGTGAGGAATGATTAGGCTTAATGATTTAGAATAGAATTTCGAAGAAATAGAGTGCATAAAACAATAAAGAAGTTCTTCAAATCGAACCCTACTTCGGAAACCCAAATCTGGGACGTTTGAAGAATGTGCTAAAAAATCCTTGTCACAGTCGACGTTTTTCGAAAGTTTTGTGAGGAATGATTAGGCTTGATGATTTAGAATAGAATTTCGAAGAAACAGAGTACATAAAACAGTAAAGGAGTTCTTTAAATCGAACCCTACTTCGTAAACCCAAATCTGGGACGTTTGAAGAACTTGCTAAAAAATCGGAGTCACAGTCGACGTTTTTCGAAAGTTTTGTGAGGCATGATTAGGCTTGATGATTTAGAATAGAACTACGAAGAAACAGAGTGCATAAAACAGTAAAAGAGTTATTCAAATCGAACCCTACTTCGTAAACCCAAATCTTGGACGTTTGAAGAACGTGCTAAAAAATCCGACTCACAGTCAGACGTTTTTTGAAAGTTTTATGAGGAATGATTAGGCTTGATGATTTAGAATAGAATTTCGAAGAAACAGACTGCATAAAACATTAAAGGAGTTATTCAAATCGATCCCTACTTCGTAAACCCAAATCTAGGACGTTTGAAGAATGTGCTAAAAAATCCGAGTCGCAGTCAACGTTTTTCGAAAGTTTTGTGAGGAATGATGAAGCTTGATGATTTAGAATAGAATTTCGAAAAAACAGAGTGCATAAAACAGTAAAGGACTTCTTCAAATCGAACCCTACTTCGTAAACCCAAATCTGGGACGTTTGAAGAACTTGCTAAAAAATCGGAGTCACAGTCGACGTTTTTCGAAAGTTTTGTGTGGAATGATTAGGCTTGATGATTTAGAATAGAATTTCGATGATACAGAGTGCATAAAAAAGTAAAGGAGTTATTCGAATCGAACCCTACTTCGTAAACCCAAATTTGGGATGTTTGAAGAACGTGCTAAAAAATACGAGTAACAGTCGACGTTTTTCGAAAGTTTTATGAGGAATGATTAAACTTGATGATATAGTATAGAAATTCGAAAAACAGAGTGCATAAAAAAGTAAAGGAGTTCTTCAAATCAAACCCTTCTTCGTAAACCCAAATCTGCGACGTTTGAAGAACGTGCTAAAAAATCCGAGTCACAGTCGACGTTTTTCGAACGTTTTGAGAGGAATGATTAGGCTTGATGATTTAGAATAGAATTTCGATGATACAGAGTGCATAAAAAAGTAAAGGAGTTCTTCAAATCAAACCCTTCTTCGTAAACCCAAATCTGCGACGTTTGAAGAACGTGCTAAAAAATCCGAGTCACAGTCGACGTTTTTCGAACGTTTTGTGAGGAATGATTAGGCTTGATGATTTAGAATAGAATTACGAAGAAACGGAGTGCGTAAAACAGTAAAGGAGTTATTCAAATCGAACCCTACTTCGTAAACCCAAATCTGGGACGTTTGAAGAACGTGCTAAAAAATCCGACTCACAGTCAGACGTTTTTCGAAAGTTTTGTGAGGAATGATTATGCTTAATGATTTAGAATAGAATTTCGAAGAAACAGAGTGCATAAAACAGCAAAGGACTTCTTCAAATCGAACCCTACTTCGTAAACCCAAATCTGGGACGTTTGAAGAATGTGCTAAAAAAACCAAGTAACA
>NW_019272862.1:0-8673 GCF_002738345.1 Cucurbita maxima
AACGTCGATTGTGACTCGGTTTTTTTAGCACGTACTTCAAACGTCCTATATTTGGGTTTACGAAGTAGGGTTCGATTTGAAGAACTCCTTTACTTTTTTATGCACACTGTTTCTTCAAAATTGTATTTGAAATCATCAAGCCCAATCATTCCTCCCAAAACTGTCAAAAAACGTCGACTGTGACTCGGAATTTTTTAGCACGTTCTTCAAACGTCCCAGATTTGGGTTTACGAAGTAGGGTTCTATTTGAAGAAGTCCTTTGCTGTTTTAAGCACTCTGTTTCTTCGAAATTCTATTCTAAATCATCAAGCCTAATCATTCCTCACAAAACCTTCGAAAAACGTCGACAGTAACTCGGTTTTTTAAGCTAGTACTTCAAACGTCCAAAATTTGGGTTTACGAAGTATGGTTCGATTTGAAGTAGTCCTTTACTGTTTTATGCACTCTGTTTCTTCGAAATTCTATTCTAAATCATCAAGCCTAATCATTCCTCACAAAACTTTCGAAAAACGTCGACTATTACTCGAATTTTTTAGCACGTTCTTCAAACGTCCCAAATTTGGGTTTACGAAGTAGGGTTCGATTTGAATAACTCCTTTACTGTTTTATGCACTCTGTTTCTACGAAATTCTGTTCTAAATCATCAAGCCTAATCATTCCTTACAAAACGTTCGAAAAACGTCGACTGTTACTCGGTTTTTTAAGCAAGTACTTCAAACGTCCCAAATTTGGGTTTACGAAGTAGGGTTCGATTTGAATAACTCCTTTACTGTTTTATGCACTCTGTTTCTTCGAAATTCTATTCTAAATCATCAAGCCTAATCATTCCTCACAAAACTTTCGAAAAACGTCGACCGTGACTCGGTTTTTTTAGCACAAACTTCAAACGTCCCAGATTTGGGTTTCCGAAGTAGGGTTCGATTTGAAGCATTTTTTTACTGTTTTATGCACTCTGTTTCTTCGAAATTCTATTCTAAATCATCAAGCCTAATCATTCCTCACCAAACTTTCGAAAAATGTCGACTGTGACTTGGTTTTTTTAGCACGTTCTTCAAACGTCCCAGATTTGGGTTTACGAAGTAGGGTTCGATTTGAATAACTCCTTTACTGTTTTATGCACTCTGTTTCTTCGAAATTCTGTTCTAAATCATCAAGTCTAATCATTCCTCACAAAACGTTCGAAAAACATCGACTGTTACTCGGTTTTTTAAGCAAGTACTTCAAACGTCCCATATGTGGGTTTACGAAGTAGGGTTCGATTTGAAGAACTCCTTTACTTTTTTATGCACACTGTTTCTTCGAAATTGTATTCGAAATCATCAAGCCTAATCATTCCTCACAAAACCTTCGAAAAACGTCGACTGTTACTCGGTTTTATTAGCACGTTCTTCAAACGTCCCAGATTTGGGTTTACGAAGTAGGGTTCGATTTGAAGAACTCCTTTACTGTTTTATGCACTAACGTCCCAGATTTGGGTTTACGAAGTAGGGTTCGATTTGAAGAACTCCTTTACTGTTTTATGCACTTTGTTTCTTCGAAATTTTATTCTGAATCATCAAGCCTAATCATTCCTCACAAAACTTTCGAAAAACGTCGACTGTTACTCGGATTTTTTAGCACGTACTTCAAACGTTCTATATTTGGGTTTACGAAGTAGGGTTCGATTTGAAGAACTCCTTTACTTTTTTATGCACATTGTTTCTTCAAAATTGTATTCGAAATCATCAAGCTTAATCATTCCTCACAAAACTGTCAAAAAACGTCGACTATGACTCGAATTTTTTAGCACGTTCTTCAAACGTCCCAGATTTGGGTTTACGAATTAGGGTTCTATTTGAAGAAGCCCTTTGCTGTTTTATGCACTCTGTTTCTTCGAAATTCTATTCTAAATCATCAAGCCTAATCATTCCTCACAAAACGTTCGAAAAACGTCGACAGTAACTCGGTTTTTTAAGCAAGTACTTCAAACGTCCCAAATTTGGGTTTACGAAGTAGACGTCGACAGTAACTCGGTTTTTTAAGCAAGTACTTCAAACGTCCCAAATTTGGGTTTACGAAGTAGAGTTCGATTTGAAGTAGTCCTTTACAGTTTTATGCACTCTGTTTCTTCGAAATTCTATTCTAAATCATCAAGCCTAATCATTCCTCACAAAACTTTCGAAAAACGTCGACTGTTACTCGGATGTTTTAGCACGTTCTTCAAACGTCCCAAATTTGGGTTTACGAAGTAGGGTTCGATTTGTAGAACTCCTTTACTTTTTTATGCACACTGTTTCGTCGAAATTGTATTCGAAATCATCATGCCTAATCATTCCTCACAAAACCTTCGAAAAACGTCGACTGTTACTCGGTTTTTTTAGCACGTTCTTCAAACGTCCCAGATTTTGGTTTACGAAGTAGGGTTCGATTTTAAGAACTCCTTTACGGTTTTATGCACTCTGTTTCTTCAAAATTCTATTCTAAATCATCAAGCCTAATCATTCCTCACAAAACGTTCGAAAAACGTCGACAGTAACTAGGTTTTTTAAGCAAGTACTTCAAACATCCCAAATTTGAGTTTACGAAGTAGGGTTCGATTTGAAGTAGTCCTTTACTGTTTTATGCACTCTGTTTCTTCGAAATTCTATTCTAAATCATCAAGCCTAATCATTCCTCACAAAACTTTCGAAAAACGTCGACTGTTACTCGGATTTTTTAGCACGTTCTTCAAACGTCCCAAATTTGGGTTTACGAAGTAGGGTTCGATTTGAAGAAGTCCTTTACTGTTTTTTGCACTATGTTTCTTCGAAATTCTATTCTAAATCATCAAGCCTAATCATTCCTCACAAATCTTTCGAAAAACATAGACCGTGACTCGGTTTTTTTAGCGCGTACTTTAAACGTCCCAGATTTGGGTTTCCGAAGTAGGGTTCGATTTGAAGAACTATTTTACTGTTTTATGCACACCGTTTCTTCGAAATCTTATTCTAAATCATCAAGCCTAATCATTCCTCAAAAATCTTTCGAAAAAAGTCGACCGTGACTCGGTTTTTTTAGCACGTACTTCAAACGTCTCAGATTTGGGTTTCCGAAGTAGGGTTCGATTTGAAGAACTCTTTTACTGTTTTATGCACACCGTTTCTTCGAAATCCTATTCTAAATCATCAAGCCTAATCATTCCTCAAAAATCTTTCGAAAAACGTCGATCGTAACTCGGTTTTTTTATCACGTACTTCAAACGTTCCAGACTTGGGTATCCGAAGTAGGGTTCGATTTGTAGAACTCTTTTACTGTTTTATGTTCACCGTTTCCTCCAAATCCTATTCTAAATCATCAAGCCTAATCATTTCTCACAAATCTTTCGAAAAACGTCGACAGTGACTCGGTTTTTTTAGCACGTACTTCAAACGTCCCAGATTTGGGTTTCCGAAGTAGGGTTCGATTTGAAGAACTATTTTACTATTTTATGCACACCGTTTCTTCGAAATCCTATTCTAAATCATCAAGCCTAAAAATTCCACACAAATCTTTCGAAAAACATAAACCGTGACTCGGTTTTTTTAACACGTACTTCAAACGTCCCAGACTTGGGTTTCCGAAGTAGGGTTCGATTTGAAGAACTCTTTTACTATTTTATGCACACCGTTTCTTCGAAATCCTATTCTAAATCATCAAGCCTAATCATTCGTCACAAATCTTTCGAAAAAGATAGACCGTGACTCGGTTTTTTTAGCACGTACTCCGTTGGTTTGAAATTGTATTCTAAATCATCAAGCCTAATCATTCCTCACAATTCTTTCGAAAAACGTCGACCGTGACTCGGTTTTTTTAGCACGTACTCCGTTGGTTTGAAATTGTATTCTAAATCATCAAGCCTAATCATTCCTCACAATTCTTTCGAAAAACGTCGACCGTGACTCGGTTTTTTTAGCACGTACTCCGTTGGTTTGAAATTGTATTCTAAATCATCAAGCCTAATCATTCCTCACAAATCTTTCGAAAAACGTCGACCGTGACTCGGTTTTTTTAGCACGTACTTCAAACGTCTCAGATTTGGGTTTCCGAAGTAGGGTTCGATTTGAAGAACTATTTTACTGTTTTATGCACACGGTTTCTTCGAAATCCTATTCTAAATCCTCAAGCCTAATCATTCCTCACAATTCTTTCGAAAAACGTCGACCGTGACTCGGTTTTTTTAGCACGTTCTTCAAACGTCCCAGACTTGGGTTTCCGAAGTAGGGTTCGATTTAAAGAACTCTTTTACTGTTTTATGCACACCGTTTCTTCCAAATCCTATTCTAAATCATCAAGCCTAATCATTCCTCACAAATCTTTCGAAAAACATAGACCGTGACTCGGTTTTTTTAGCACGTACTTCAAACGTCCCAGATTTGGGTTTCCGAAGTAGGGTTCGATTTGAAGAACTATTTTACTGTTTTATGCACACCGTTTCTTCGAAATCCTATTCTAAATCATCAAGCCTAATCATTCCTCACAAATCTTTCGAAAAACAAAGACCGTGACTCGGTTTTTTTAACACGTACTTCAAACGTCCCAGACTTGGGTTTCCGAAGTAGGGTTCGATTTGAAGAACTCTTTTACTGTTTTATGCACACCGTTTCTTCGAAATCCTATTCTAAATCATCAAGCCTAATCATTCCTCACAAATCTTTCGAAAAACAAAGACCGTGACTCGGTTTTTTTAACACGTACTTCAAACGTCCCAGACTTGGGTTTCCGAAGTAGGGTTCGATTTGAAGAACTCTTTTACTGTTTTATGCACACCGTTTCTTCGAAATCCTATTCTAAATCATCAAGCCTAATCATTCCTCACAAATCTTTCGAAAAACAAAGACCGTGACTCGGTTTTTTTAACACGTACTTCAAACGTCCCAGACTTGGGTTTCCGAAGTAGGGTTCGATTTGAAGAACTCTTTTACTGTTTTATGCACACCGTTTCTTCGAAATCCTATTCTAAATCATCAAGCCTAATCATTCCTCACAAATCTTTCGAAAAACAAAGACCGTGACTCGGTTTTTTTAACACGTACTTCAAACGTCCCAGACTTGGGTTTCCGAAGTAGGGTTCGATTTGAAGAACTCTTTTACTGTTTTATGCACACCGTTTCTTCGAAATCCTATTCTAAATCATCAAGCCTAATCATTCCTCACAAATCTTTCGAAAAACAAAGACCGTGACTCGGTTTTTTTAACACGTACTTCAAACGTCCCAGACTTGGGTTTCCGAAGTAGGGTTCGATTTGAAGAACTCTTTTACTGTTTTATGCACACCGTTTCTTCGAAATCCTATTCTAAATCATCAAGCCTAATCATTCCTCACAAATCTTTCGAAAAACAAAGACCGTGACTCGGTTTTTTTAACACGTACTTCAAACGTCCCAGACTTGGGTTTCCGAAGTAGGGTTCGATTTGAAGAACTCTTTTACTGTTTTATGCACACCGTTTCTTCGAAATCCTATTCTAAATCATCAAGCCTAATCATTCCTCACAAATCTTTCGAAAAACAAAGACCGTGACTCGGTTTTTTTAACACGTACTTCAAACGTCCCAGACTTGGGTTTCCGAAGTAGGGTTCGATTTGAAGAACTATTTTACTGTTTTATGCACACCGTTTCTTCGAAATCCTATTCTAAATCATCAAGCCTAATCATTCCTCACAAATCTTTCGAAAAACAAAGACCGTGACTCGGTTTTTTTAACACGTACTTCAAACGTCCCAGACTTGGGTTTCCGAAGTAGGGTTCGATTTGAAGAACTATTTTACTGTTTTATGCACACCGTTTCTTCGAAATCCTATTCTAAATCATCAAGCCTAATCATTCCTCACAAATCTTTCGAAAAACAAAGACCGTGACTCGGTTTTTTTAACACGTACTTCAAACGTCCCAGACTTGGGTTTCCGAAGTAGGGTTCGATTTGAAGAACTATTTTACTGTTTTATGCACACCGTTTCTTCGAAATCCTATTCTAAATCATCAAGCCTAATCATTCCTCACAAATCTTTCGAAAAACAAAGACCGTGACTCGGTTTTTTTAACACGTACTTCAAACGTCCCAGACTTGGGTTTCCGAAGTAGGGTTCGATTTGAAGAACTATTTTACTGTTTTATGCACACCGTTTCTTCGAAATCCTATTCTAAATCATCAAGCCTAATCATTCCTCACAAATCTTTCGAAAAACAAAGACCGTGACTCGGTTTTTTTAACACGTACTTCAAACGTCCCAGACTTGGGTTTCCGAAGTAGGGTTCGATTTGAAGAACTATTTTACTGTTTTATGCACACCGTTTCTTCGAAATCCTATTCTAAATCATCAAGCCTAATCATTCCTCACAAATCTTTCGAAAAACAAAGACCGTGACTCGGTTTTTTTAACACGTACTTCAAACGTCCCAGACTTGGGTTTCCGAAGTAGGGTTCGATTTGAAGAACTATTTTACTGTTTTATGCACACCGTTTCTTCGAAATCCTATTCTAAATCATCAAGCCTAATCATTCCTCACAAATCTTTCGAAAAACAAAGACCGTGACTCGGTTTTTTTAACACGTACTTCAAACGTCCCAGACTTGGGTTTCCGAAGTAGGGTTCGATTTGAAGAACTATTTTACTGTTTTATGCACACCGTTTCTTCGAAATCCTATTCTAAATCATCAAGCCTAATCATTCCTCACAAATCTTTCGAAAAACAAAGACCGTGACTCGGTTTTTTTAACACGTACTTCAAACGTCCCAGACTTGGGTTTCCGAAGTAGGGTTCGATTTGAAGAACTATTTTACTGTTTTATGCACACCGTTTCTTCGAAATCCTATTCTAAATCATCAAGCCTAATCATTCCTCACAAATCTTTCGAAAAACAAAGACCGTGACTCGGTTTTTTTAACACGTACTTCAAACGTCCCAGACTTGGGTTTCCGAAGTAGGGTTCGATTTGAAGAACTATTTTACTGTTTTATGCACACCGTTTCTTCGAAATCCTATTCTAAATCATCAAGCCTAATCATTCCTCACAAATCTTTCGAAAAACAAAGACCGTGACTCGGTTTTTTTAACACGTACTTCAAACGTCCCAGACTTGGGTTTCCGAAGTAGGGTTCGATTTGAAGAACTATTTTACTGTTTTATGCACACCGTTTCTTCGAAATCCTATTCTAAATCATCAAGCCTAATCATTCCTCACAAATCTTTCGAAAAACAAAGACCGTGACTCGGTTTTTTTAACACGTACTTCAAACGTCCCAGACTTGGGTTTCCGAAGTAGGGTTCGATTTGAAGAACTATTTTACTGTTTTATGCACACCGTTTCTTCGAAATCCTATTCTAAATCATCAAGCCTAATCATTCCTCACAAATCTTTCGAAAAACAAAGACCGTGACTCGGTTTTTTTAACACGTACTTCAAACGTCCCAGACTTGGGTTTCCGAAGTAGGGTTCGATTTGAAGAACTATTTTACTGTTTTATGCACACCGTTTCTTCGAAATCCTATTCTAAATCATCAAGCCTAATCATTCCTCACAAATCTTTCGAAAAACAAAGACCGTGACTCGGTTTTTTTAACACGTACTTCAAACGTCCCAGACTTGGGTTTCCGAAGTAGGGTTCGATTTGAAGAACTATTTTACTGTTTTATGCACACCGTTTCTTCGAAATCCTATTCTAAATCATCAAGCCTAATCATTCCTCACAAATCTTTCGAAAAACAAAGACCGTGACTCGGTTTTTTTAACACGTACTTCAAACGTCCCAGACTTGGGTTTCCGAAGTAGGGTTCGATTTGAAGAACTATTTTACTGTTTTATGCACACCGTTTCTTCGAAATCCTATTCTAAATCATCAAGCCTAATCATTCCTCACAAATCTTTCGAAAAACAAAGACCGTGACTCGGTTTTTTTAACACGTACTTCAAACGTCCCAGACTTGGGTTTCCGAAGTAGGGTTCGATTTGAAGAACTATTTTACTGTTTTATGCACACCGTTTCTTCGAAATCCTATTCTAAATCATCAAGCCTAATCATTCCTCACAAATCTTTCGAAAAACAAAGACCGTGACTCGGTTTTTTTAACACGTACTTCAAACGTCCCAGACTTGGGTTTCCGAAGTAGGGTTCGATTTGAAGAACTATTTTACTGTTTTATGCACACCGTTTCTTCGAAATCCTATTCTAAATCATCAAGCCTAATCATTCCTCACAAATCTTTCGAAAAACAAAGACCGTGACTCGGTTTTTTTAACACGTACTTCAAACGTCCCAGACTTGGGTTTCCGAAGTAGGGTTCGATTTGAAGAACTATTTTACTGTTTTATGCACACCGTTTCTTCGAAATCCTATTCTAAATCATCAAGCCTAATCATTCCTCACAAATCTTTCGAAAAACAAAGACCGTGACTCGGTTTTTTTAACACGTACTTCAAACGTCCCAGACTTGGGTTTCCGAAGTAGGGTTCGATTTGAAGAACTATTTTACTGTTTTATGCACACCGTTTCTTCGAAATCCTATTCTAAATCATCAAGCCTAATCATTCCTCACAAATCTTTCGAAAAACAAAGACCGTGACTCGGTTTTTTTAACACGTACTTCAAACGTCCCAGACTTGGGTTTCCGAAGTAGGGTTCGATTTGAAGAACTCTTTTACTATTTTATGCACACCGTTTCTTAGAAATCCTATTCT
>NW_019272862.1:9046-10581 GCF_002738345.1 Cucurbita maxima
GTGACTCGGTTTTTTTAGCACGTACTTCAAACGTCCCAGATTTGGGTTTCCGAAGTAGGGTTCGATTTGAAGAACTATTTTACTATTTTATTCACACCGTTTCTTCGAAATCCTATTCTAAATCATCAAGCCTAAAAATTCCACACAAATCTTTCGAAAAACATAGACCGTGACTCGGTTTTTTTAACACGTTCTTCAAACGTCCCAGACTTGGGTTTCCGAAGTAGGGTTCGATTTGAAGAACTCTTTTACTATTTTATGCACACCGTTTCTTCGAAATCCTATTCTAAATCATCAAGCCTAATCATTCCTCACAAATCTTTCGAAAAACAAAGACCGTGACTCGGTTTTTTTAACACGTACTTCAAACGTCCCAGACTTGGGTTTCCGAAGTAGGGTTCGATTTGAAGAACTCTTTTACTGTTTTATGCACACCGTTTCTTCGAAATCCTATTCTAAATCATCAAGCCTAATCATTCCTCACAATTCTTTCGAAAAAAGTCGACCGTGACTCAGTTTTATTAGCACGTACTTCAAACGTCCCAGACTTGGGTTTCCGAAGTAGGGTTCGATTTGAAGAACTCTTTTACTATTTTATGCACACCGTTTCTTCGAAATCCTATTCTAAATCATCAAGCCTAATCATTCCTCAAAAATCTTTCGAAAAAAGTCGACCGTGACTCGGTTTTTTTAGCACGTACTTCAAACGTCCCAGACTTGGGTTTCCGAAGTAGGGTTCGATTTGAAGAACTCTTTTACTATTTTATGCACACCGTTTCTTCGAAATCCTATTCTAAATCATCAAGCCTAATCATTCCTCACAATTCTTTCGAAAAACGAAGACCGTGACTTGGTTTTTTTAGCACGTACTTCAAACGTCCCAAACTTGGGTTTCTGAAGTAGGGTTCGATTTAAAGAACTCTTTTACTGTTTTATGCACACCGTTTCTTCGAAATCCTATTCTAAATCATCAAGCCTAATTATTCCTCACAAATCTTTTGAAAAACGTCGACCGTGACTCGGTTTTTTTAGCACGTACTTCAAACGTCTCAGATTTGGGTTTTCGAAGTAGGGTTCGATTTGAAGAACTCTTTTACTGTCTTATGCACACCGTTTCTTCGAAATCCTATTTTAAATCATCAAGCCTAATCATTCCTCACAAATCTTTCGAAAAACGTCGACCGTGACTCTGTTTTTTTAGCACGTACTTCAAACGTCTCAGATTTGGGTTTCCGAAGTAGGGTTCGATTTGAAGAACTATTTTACTGTTATATGCACACCGTTTCTTCGAAATCCTATTCTAAATCCTCAAGCCTAATCATTCCTCACAGTTCTTTCGAAAAACGTCGACCGTGACTCGGTTTTTTTAGCACGTTCTTCAAACGTCCCAGACTTGGGTTTCCGAAGAAGGGTTCGATTTAAAGAACTCTTTTACTGTTTTATGCACACCGTTTCTTCCAAATCCTATTCTAAATCATCAAGCCTAGTCATTCGTCACAAATCTTTCGAAAAAGATAGACCGTGACTCGGTTTTT
>NW_019272863.1:0-3545 GCF_002738345.1 Cucurbita maxima
TGTTGGAAATTCTATTCTACATCATCAAGCCAAATCATTCCCCACAATAGTTTTGAAAAATGTCGACCGTGACTTGGTTTTTTAGCACGTATTTGAAACGTCCCTTATTAGGGTTTTCAAAATAGGGCTCGATTTGAAGCACTCTTTTACTATTTTATGCAATCCGTTTCTTCAAAATTCTATTCTAAATCATCAAGCCTAATCATTCCCAACAAAAGTTTTAAAAAAACATCGACCGTGACTCTATTTTTTTAGCACGTTCTTGAAACGTCCCAGATTTGGGTTTCTGAAGTAGGGTTCAATTTCAAGAACTCTTTTACTGTTTTTATGCACTCTGTTTTCTTTGAAATTCTATTCTAAATCTTCAAGCCTAATCATTCCCCACAAAACTTTTTTAAAATGTCGACCGTGACTCGGTTTTTTTACCCTATACTTCAAACGTCCCAGATTTGGGTTTTTGAATTAGGGTTCGATTTGAAGGACTCTTTTACTATTTTGATGCACTCCGTTTGTTCGAAATTGTATTCTACATCATCAAGCCTAATCATTCCCCAAAAACGTTTTGAAAAACGTCGAATGTGACTCGGTTTTTTTAGCACATACTTCAAACGTCCAAGATTTGTGTTTCCGGATGTGGTTCAATTTGAAGAACTCTTTTACTGTTTTGATGCACTCTGTTTCTTCGAAATTCTATTCTAAATCATGAAGCCTAATCATTCCCCACAAAACTTTTTTAAAATGTAGACCGTGACTCGGTTTTTTTACCACATATTTCGAACGTCCCAGATTTTGGATTTCGAACTAGGGTTCGATTTGAAGGACTCATTTATTGTTTTGATTACTTCGTTTGTTGGAAATTCTATTCTACATCATCAAGCCAAATCATTCCCCACAAAAGTTTTGAAAAACGTCGACCGTGACACGGTTTTTTTATCACGTACTTCAAACGTCCTTCCCCACAAAAGTTTTGAAAAACGTCGACCGTGACACGGTTTTTTTATCACGTACTTCAAACGTCCAAGGTTTAGGTTTCCGGAGTACAGTTCAATTTGAAGAACTCTTTTACTATTTTCATGCACTCCGTTTCTTCGAAATTCTATTGTAAATCATCAAGCCTAATCATTCCCCACAAAACTTTTGAAAAATGTCGACCGTGACTCGGTTTTTTTACCACATACTTCAAACGTCCCAGATTTGGGTTTTCGAATTAGGGTTCGATTTGAAGGACACTTTTATTGTTTTGATGCACTCCGTTTGTTGGAAATTCTATTCTACATCATCAAGCCAAATCATTTGCCTCAAAAGTTTTGAAAAACATCGACCATGACTCGGTTTTTTTAGCACGTATTTGAAGCGTCCCTGATTAGGGTTTTCGAAATAGGGTTCGATTTGATGCACTTTTTTACTGTTTTATGCAATCCGTTTCTTCAAAATTCTATTCTAAATCATCAAGCCTAATCATTTCCTACAAAAGTTTTAAAAAACATCGACCGTGACTCGATTTTTTTAGCACGTACTTCAAACGTCCCAGATTTGGGTTTCCGAAGTAGGGTTCAATTTGATGAACTCTTTTACTATTTCGATGCACTCCGTTTCTTCGAAATTCTATTCTACATCATCAAGCCTAATCATTCCCCACAAAACTTTTTAAAAATGTCGATCGTGACTTGGTTTTTTTAGCACGTATTTGAAATGTCCCTGATTAGGGTTTTCGAAATAGGGTTCGATTTGAAGGACTCTTTTATTGTTTTGATTCACTCCGTTTGTTGGAAATTCTATTCTACATCATCAAGCATAATCATTCCCCACAAGAAATTTGAAAAACGTCGACCGTGACTTGGTTTTTTTAGCACGTATTTGAAACGTCCCTAATTAGGGTTTTCGAAATAGGGTTCGATTTGAAGCACTCTTTTACTGTTTTATGCAATCCGTTTCTTCAAAATTCTATTCTAAATCATCAAGCCTAATCATTCCCCACAAAAGTTTTAAAAAACATCGACTGTGACTCGATTTTTTTAGCACGTACTTAAAACGTCCCAGATTAAGGTTTCTGAAGTAGGGTTCAATTTGAAGAACTCTTTTACTGTTATGATGCACTCCGTTTCTTCGAAATTCTATTCTAAATCATCAAGCCTAATCATTCCCCACAAAACTTTTTAAAAATGTCGACCGTGACTCGGTTTTTTTACCACATACTTCAAACGTCCCAGATTTGGGTTTTCGAATTAGGGTTCGATTTGAAGGACTCTTTTATTGTTTTGATGCACTCCGTTTGTTGGAAATTCTATTCTACATCATCAAGCCAAATCATTCCCCACAATAGTTTTGAAAAATGTCGACCGTGACTTGGTTTTTTAGCACGTATTTGAAACGTCCCTTATTAGGGTTTTCAAAATAGGGTTCGATTTGAAGCACTCTTTTACTATTTTATGCAATCCGTTTCTTCAAAATTCTATTCTAAATCATCAAGCCTAATCATTCCCAACAAAAGTTTTAAAAAAACATCGACCGTGACTCTATTTTTTTAGCACGTACTTGAAACGTCCCAGATTTGGGTTTCTGAAGTAGGGTTCAATTTCAAGAACTCTTTTACTGTTTTTATGCACTCTGTTTTCTTTGAAATTCTATTCTAAATCTTCAAGCCTAATCATTCCCCACAAAACTTTTTTAAAATGTCGACCGTGACTCGGTTTTTTTACCCTATACTTCAAACGTCCCAGATTTGGGTTTTTGAATTAGGGTTCGATTTGAAGGACTCTTTTACTATTTTGATGCACTCCGTTTGTTCGAAATTGTATTCTACATCATCAAGCCTAATCATTCCCCAAAAACGTTTTGAAAAACGTCGAATCTGACTCGGTTTTTTTAGCACATACTTCAAACGTCCAAGATTTGTGTTTCCGGATGTGGTTCAATTTGAAGAACTCTTTTACTGTTTTGATGCACTCTGTTTCTTCGAAATTCTATTCTAAATCATGAAGCCTAATCATTCCCCACAAAACTTTTTTAAAATGTAGACCGTGACTCGGTTTTTTTACCACATATTTCGAACGTCCCAGATTTTGGATTTCGAACTAGGGTTCGATTTGAAGGACTCTTTTATTGTTTTGATTACTTCGTTTGTTGGAAATTCTATTCTACATCATCAAGCCAAATCATTCCCCACAAAAGTTTTGAAAAACGTCGACCGTGACACGGTTTTTTTATCACGTACTTCAAACGTCCCAGGTTTAGGTTTCCGGAGTACAGTTCAATTTGAAGAACTCTTTTACTATTTTCATGCACTCCGTTTCTTCGAAATTCTATTGTAAATCATCAAGCCTAATCATTCCCCACAAAACTTTTGAAAAATGTCGACCGTGACTCGGTTTTTTTACCACATACTTCAAACGTCCCAAATTTGGGTTTTCGAATTAGGGTTCGATTTGAAGGACACTTTTATTGTTTTGATGCACTCCGTTTGTTGGAAATTCTATTCTACATCATCAAGCCAAATCATTTGCCTCAAAAGTTTTGAAAAACATCGACCGTGACTCGGTTTTTTT
>NW_019272863.1:4407-10570 GCF_002738345.1 Cucurbita maxima
TGTTTCCGGATGTGGTTCAATTTGAAGAACTCTTTTACAGTTTTGATGCACTCCGTTTCTTAGAAATTCTATTCTTAATCATCAAGCCTAATCATTCCCCACAAAACTTTTTAAAAATGTCGACCGTGACTCGGTTTTTTTACCACATACTTCAATGGTCCCAGATTTGGGTTTTTGAATTAGGGTTCGATTTGAAGGACTCTTTTACTATTTTGATGCACTCCGTTTTTTCGAAATTGTATTCTACATCATCAAGCCTAATCATTCCCTAGAAATATTTTGAAAAACGTCGAATGTGACTCGGTTTTTTTAGCACGTACTTCAAACGTCTAAGATTTGTGTTTCCGGATGTGGTTCAATTTGAAGAACTCTTTTACAGTTTTGATGCACTCCGTTTCTTAGAAATTCTATTCTTAATCATCAAGCCTAATCATTCCCCACAAAACTTTTTAAAAATGTCGACCGTGACTCGGTTTTTTTACCACATACTTCAAACGTCCTAGATTTGGGTTTTTAAATTAGGGTTCGATTTGAAGGACTCTTTTACTATTTTGATGCACTCCGTTTGTTCGAAATTGTATTCTAAATCATCAAGCCTAATCATTCCCCACAAAACTTTTTAAAAATGTCGACCGTGACTCAGTTTTTTTACCACATACTTCAAACGTCCCAGATTTGGGTTTTTGAATTAGGGTTCGATTTGAAGGACTCTTTTACTATTTTGATGCACTCCGTTTGTTCGAAATTGTATTCTACATTATCAAGCCTAATCATTCCCCAGAAAATTTTGAAAAACGTCGAATGTGACTCGGTTTTTTTAGCACGTACTTCAAACATCTAAGATTTGTGTTTCCGGATGTGGTTCAATTTGAAGAACTCTTTTACAGTTTTGATGCACTCCGTTTCTTCGAAATTCTATTCTTAATCATCAAGCCTAATCATTCCCCACAAAACTTTTTAAAAATGTCGACCGTGACTCGGTTTTTTTACCACATACTTCAATGGTCCCAGATTTGGGTTTTTGAATTAGGGTTCGATTTGAAGGACTCTTTTACTATTTTGATGCACTCCGTTTGTTCGAAATTGTATTCTACATCATCAAGCCTAATCATTCCCCACAAAAGTTTTGAAAAACGTCGACCGTGACTCAGTTTTTTTAAAACGTACTTCAAAAGTCCCAGATTTGGGTTTCCGGATGTGGTTCAATTCGAAGAACTCTTTTACTGTTTTTATGCAATCTGTTTTCTTCGAAATTCTATTCTAAATCATCAAGCCTAATCATTCCCCACAAAACTTTTTTAAAATGTCGACCGTGACTCGGTTTTTTTACCACATACTTCAAACGTCCCAGATTTGGGTTTTTGAATTAGGGTTCGATTTGAAGGACTCTTTTACTATTTTGATGCACTCCGTTTGTTCGAAATTGTATTCTACATCATCAAGCCTAATCATTCCCCAGAAACGTTTTGAAAAACGTCGAATGTGACTCGGTTTTTTTAGCACGTACTTCAAACGTCGAAGATTTGTGTTTCCGGATGTGGTTCAATTTGAAGAACTCTTTTACTGTTTTTATGCACTCCGTTTCTTCGAAATTCTATTCTAAATCATCAAGCCTAATCATTCCCCACAAAACTTTTTAAAAATGTCTACCGTGACTCGGTTTTTTTACCACATACTTCAAAGGTCCCAGATTTGGGTTTTTGAATTAGGGTTCGATTTGAAGGACTCTTTTACTATTTTGATGCACTCCGTTTGTTCGAAATTGTATTCTACATCATCAAGCCTAATCATTCCCCACAAAAGTTTTGAAAAATGTCGACCGTGACTCAGTTTTTTTAAAACGTACTTCAAAAGTCCCAGATTTGGGTTTCCGGATGTGGTTCAATTTGAAGAACTCTTTTACTGTTTTTATGCAATCTGTTTTCTTCGAAATTCTATTCTAAATCATCAAGCCTAATCATTCCCCACAAAAATTTTTTAAAATGTAGACCGTGACTCGGTTTTTTTACCACATACTTCAAACGTCCCAGATTTTGGATTTCGAATTAGGGTTCGATTTGAAGGACTCTTTTATTGTTTTGATTACTTCGTTTGTTGGAAATTCTATTCTTCATCATCAAGCAAAATCATTCCCCACAAAAGTTTTGAAAAACGTCGACCGTGACTCAGTTTTTTTAGCACGTATTTGAAACGTCCCTAATTAGGGTTTTCGAAATAGGGTTCGATTTGAAGGACTATTTTATTGTTTTGATTCACTTCGTTTGTTGGAAATTTTATTCTACATCATCAAGCCAAATCATTCCCCACAAAAGTTTTGAAAAACGTCGATCGTGACTCAGTTTTTTTAGCACGTATTTGAAACGTCCCTGATTAGGGTTTTCGAAATAGGGTTCGATTTGAAGCACTCGTTTACATTTTTATGCAATCTGTTTCTTCGAAATTCTATTCTAAATCATCAAGCCTAATCATTCCCCACAAAAGTTTTAAAAAACATCGACCGTGACTCGATTTTTTTAGCACGTACTTCAAACGTTCCAGATTTGGGTTTTTGAATTAGGCTTCGATTTGAAGGACTCTTTTAATATTTTGATGCACTCCATTTGTTCGAAATTGTATTCTACATCATCAAGCCTAATCATTCCCCAGAAATGTTTTGAAAAACGTCGAATGTGACTCGGTTTTTTTAGCACGTACTTTAAACGTCCAAGATTTGTGTTTCCGAATGTGGTTCAATTTGAAGAACTCTTTTACAGTTTTGATGCACTCCGTTTCTTCAAAATTCGATTCTAAATCATCAAGCATCATCATTCCCCACAAAACTTTTTAAAAAATGTCGACCGTGACTCTGTTTTTTTACCACATACTTCAAACGTCCCAGATTTGAGTTTTCGAATTAGGGTTCGATTTGAAGGACTCTTTTATTGTTTTGATTCACTTCGTTTGTTGGAAATTCTATTCTACATCATCAAGCCAAATCATTCCCCACACTAGTTTTGAAAAACGTCGACCGTGACTCGGTTTTTTTAGCACGTATTTGAAACGTCCTAGATTAGTGTTTTCGAAATAGGGTTGGATTTGAAGCACTCTTTTACTATTTTAAGCAATCCGTTTCTTCAAAATTCTATTCTAAATCATCAAGCCTAATCATTCCCCACAAAAGTTTTAAAAAACATCGACCGTGACTCGGTTTTTTTAGCACGTACTTCAAATGTCCCAGATTTGGGTTTCCGGAGTACGGTTCAATTTGAAGATCTCTTTTACTGTTTTGATGCACTCCGTTTCTTCGAAATTCTATTCTAAATCATCAAGCCTAATCATTCCCCACAAAACTTTTTAAAAATGTCGACTGTAACTCAGTTTTTTTACCACATACTTCAAACGTCCCAGATTTGGGTTTTTGAATTAGGGTTCGATTTGAAGGACTCTTTTACTATTTTGATGCACTCCGTTTGTTAGAAATTGTATTCGACATCATCAAGCCTAATCATTCCCCATAAATGGTTTGAAAAATGTCGAATGTGACTCGGTTTTTTTAGCACGTACTTCAAACGTCCAAGCTTTTGTTTCCGGATGTGGTTCAATTTGAAGAACTCTTTTACTGTTTTGATGCACTGCGTTTCTTCGAAACTCGATTCTAAATCATCAAGCCTAATCATTCCCCATAAAAATTTTTAAACATGTCGACCGTGACTCGGTTTTTTTACCACATACTTCAAACGTCCCAGATTTGGGTTTTCGAATTAGGGTTCGATTTGAAGGACTCTTTTATTGTTTTGATTCACTTCGTTTGTTGGAAATTCTATTCTACATCATCAAGCCAAATCATTCCCCACAAAAGTTTTGAAAAACGTCGACCGTGACTCGGTTTTTTTACCACATACTTCAAACGTCCCAGATTTGGGTTTTCGAATTAGGGTTCGATTTGAAGGACTCTTTTATTGTTTTGATTCACTTCGTTTGTTGGAAATTCTATTCTACATCATCAAGCCAAATCATTCCCCACAAAACTTTTGAAAAACGTCGACCGTGACTCGGTTTTTTACCACATACTTCAAACGTCCCAGATATGGGTTTTCAAATTAGGGTTCGATTTGAAGGACTCTTTTATTGTTTTGTTTCACTTCGTTTGTTTGAAATTCTATTCTAAATCATCAAGCCTAATCATTCCCCACAAAACTTTTTAAAAATGTCGACCGTGACTCGGTTTTTTTACCACATACTTCAAACGTCCCAGATTTGGGTTTTTGAATTAGGGTTCGATTTGAAGGACTCTTTTACTATTTTGATGCACTCCGTTTGTTCGAAATTGTATTCTACATCATCAAGCCTAATCATTCCCCACAAATATTTTGAAAAACGTCGAATGTGACACGGTTTTTTTAGCACGTACTTCAAACGTCCAAGATTTGTGTTTCCGGATGTGGTTCAATTTGACGAACTCTTTTACTGTTTTGATGCACTCCGTTTCTTTGAAATTCTATTCTAAATCATCAAGCCTAATCATTCCCCACAAAACTTTTTAAAAATGTCGACCGTGACTCGGTTTTTTTACCACATACTTTAAAGGNCCAAGATTTGTGTTTCCGGATGTGGTTCAATTTGACGAACTCATTTACTGTTTTGATGCACTCCGTTTCTTCAAAATTCTATTCTAAATCATCAAACCTAATCATTCCCCACAAAACTTTTTAAAAATGTCGACCGTGACTCGGTTTTTTTACCACATACTTCAAATGTCCTAGATTTGGGTTTTTGAACTAGGGTTCGATTTGAAGGACTCTTTTACTATTTTGATGCACTCCGTTTGCTCGAAATTGTATTCTACATCATCAAGCCTAATCATTCCCCAGAAATATTTTGAAAAACGTCGAATGTGACTCGGTTTTTTTAGCACGTACTTCAAACGTCCAAGATTTGTGTTTCCGGATGTGGTTCAATTTGACGAACTCTTTTACTGTTTTGATGCACTCCGTTTCATTGAAATTCTATTCTAAATCATCAAGCCTAATCATTCCCAACAAAACTTTTTAAAAATGTCGACCGTGACTCGGTTTTTTTACCACATACTTCAAACTTCCCAGATTTGGGTTTTTGAATTAGGGTTCGATTTGAAGGACTCTTTTACCATTTTGATGCACTCCATTTGTTCGAAATTGTGTTCTACATCATCAAGCCTAATTATTCCCCATAAATGTTTTGAAAAACGTCGAATGTGACTCCATTTTTTTAGCACGTACTTCAAATCACCAAGATTTGTGTTTTCGGATGTGGTTCAATTTGACGAACTCTTTTACTGTTTTGATGCACTCCGTTTCTTCGAAATTCTATTCTAAATCATCAAGCCTAATCATTCCCAACAAAAGTTTTAAAAAACATCGACCGTGACTCGGTTTTTTTAGCACGTACTTCAAACTTCCCAGATTTGGGTTTCCGGAGTACGGCTCAATTTGAAGAACTCTTTAACTGTTTTGATGCACTCCGTTTCTTAGAAATTCTATTCTAAATCATCAAGTCTAATCATTCCCCACAAAACTTTTTAAAAATGTCGACCGTGACTCGGTTTTTTTACCACATACTTCAAAGGTCCCATATTTGGGTTTTCCAATTAGGGTTCAATTTGAAGGACTCTTTTATTGTTTTGATTAACTTCGTTTCTTGGAAATTATATTCTACATCATCAAGCCTAATCATTCCCTACAAAAGTTTTAAAAATGTCGACCGTGACTCGGTTTTTTTACCACATACTTCAAAGGTCCCATATTTGGGTTTTCCAATTAGGGTTCAATTTGAAGGACTCTTTTATTGTTTTGATTAACTTCGTTTCTTGGAAATTATATTCTACATCATCAAGCCAAATCAATCCCAACAAAAGTTTTAAAAAACGTCGACCGTGACTCGGTGTTTTTAGCACGTATTTGAAACGTCCCTGATTAGAGTTTTCGAAATAGGGTTCGATTTGAAGCACGCTTTTACTGTTTTATGCAGTCTGTTTCTTCAAAATTCTATTCTAAATCATCAAGCCTAATCATTCCCAAGAAAAGTTTTAAAAAACATCGACCGTGACTCGATTTTTTTAGCACGTACTTCAAACGTCCCAGATTTGGTTTTCCGAAGTAGGGTTCAATTTGAAGAACTCTTTTACTGTTTTGATGCACTTTGTTTC
>NW_019272864.1:0-10549 GCF_002738345.1 Cucurbita maxima
TTGTCTCGTCGTCGACGTTTGGGACCTCCATTATTGAGCTTCCAGTATCTGAATTACTTCAAATTTCCTTCCACATACTCCTTATTGTGTCTAGTTTATGAAACTATAATGTTTTTTACGAGAATCGATCTAGAATGGGGTTAAAATTGAGAAAATTTGAGAAAAGGTCAAATTTTGAGTTGACTTGGACAGTTCAATTGAACTGGCCATATCATCGTTTTCTTCCTCTAAATAGAAAGAAGATGCGCATTTTTCGCATTGCCGCCATTTGAAACTCGGCTTGTACAGCCACATTTACAGCGTTTCTCTCCTTGATTTCTTCGTGAAACTTAAAGATGGATGTTACAAGAAAGGGCTAGGGATTTATTTGATACCTTCTCGTGGATCGTAGCGTAAGATATTCGCTTCCAAAGTTCATGCAAAATCTGATTTATCGTTGGAGATAAAACAAAGGATTTTTATTGGGTAGCCGATTCTAGGGGTTTCAAGGCCCTATTTCTTCATTGAACCTCTTCCATATCTTATCTTCAAGCTAAAGGAATTGGTTTTGGAGGAACGTCTTTGAGTGTAGGACCTTAACTTCTAGAAATCGTTCTCGGTATGCTACTCACTCGAAATGCAAGATTTCGATCTCGTGGGTAGTTTGTTCGATGACGTTTCAGCTTTCGATTCCTTCATCAAGTTTACTAAACTTCTTCATCTGAAACTAAAGGAATCCTTAATTTGAAGGAAAAGAGAATGTAGATAGGAATTCGACTCTTATCCCCAATTTAATTTCGAAACCTATTTCCTTCAATTCGGCACGCTCTCGAGGTTATTTTTCTTTGTGGTCTTCTATGGAAGCATTCCTTGGAGGTGCAGAAACTGATTGGAATCATTTTTGCTCGACGAGTCATCATGTATCCTCGGACTGGATTTTAAAGTTTTTCTTGATGTTCTTCAATGGAGGATTGAATTGGGGGAATGGTTTCTAGGCACTTTTAGCACTCTATTTCTTCATAGAACTTGTGAGTAATCTTGTTGAGAAACTGTAGGAATAAGATTGAAAAGAAATGGTGGAGGATTGCTCTCGAATTTGGAAGAAATCTGAGAGCAGGAGACCCATAATCTAAACGCTCATTGCTTTCGATTGGGGGATCGACCTTTCTCGATTCTTATTCCATATTGTTGCTCCTATTTCAGAATTTATAGGAGATGCTTAAACTGACATTGAGAGCTCCAGAATCTTCGATATTTAGAGATCGAACTTTTTGGATAATTTTTCGGAGATATCAACTCCGATCATAGCCTTACCGACCTTGGCTTTGAATACTAGTCGTTGGATGTGATGATCCGTGCGTGTTCGTTCTAGATCATATCAAATTTTGGAGGAGATTCGACGGTTGAGATTTGAGTTCGAAGGATTTTGCTCGGATGGTCACGGTAGATGCTCTGATTCTAATTAGAGTGCCATTTCTGTAACTATCTATTCTTCCAGGGGTATTTTGGTAATATTCCACTTTTTGAATATTTTATAATTATTTCCTCGAACAATCATAATTTTTCTACAAATTCTTAATTGCTTTTATATAATTTTTCCCTTATTTTGAATCTTGAGATTCCTTCTAGATAAGAAATTACAAATCCGGAAAGATTCTTGATAATTGATAAAATGACTTTTTTTTTGCCCTCTTCATTTACTTTTTCCTTTCCAGTCCTTTTCAAAAGGCAACTCTTATACTGATCTTAATGGGACCTTAAGCTAGGATAAACATGATAAACATGGAGTTTGTAAAACTTAGTAAGTAGCCTACTAGTAGGTTCTTAATGGCGACCTTAAGCTAGGATATTACTTCTTGTTATGTTTTCAGGATCTTATACTGATCTTGAAAACCTTCCGCTAAAATAATTTTCAATTTTCTCCCCATCTATCTTTTTTTAAACACTTTTGAAAGTTAAAGAGTAGTTTTGAAGTTTTTTTTTTTTTTTGAAAATTCAACAATATTTTTTTTAAAAAAAAAATTCTGAGTAATTTTTTTAGATGAAGTGCAAATTTCAATGGTATTTTTATTAATTTAGCTTATAATTTAAAAAAAATACAAATTTTTGTTGATTAAGTTAATGTTAATTTTAGTAAAATACATAACATCACATCAAAATTAATTTATTCGGAATAAAATTAAAACTAAAAAATCAATTTATTTTAAACTAAAAAAATTGATTAATTTTAAAACGAAAAATTATACTTGGTTGGACTAAAATATCCCTTATCTCAACTATAAAGAATTTAATTCCAAGCTCCCTTCTAATAGACAAATGATTTATTAACCTCTATTGTAAGATTTCACTTCATCAATTTAAGTAGCGTTGAACTATAAATATCAAATGTTAAAGTATTCCTCGACAAAGTAAATCTGTTGAAACTATCTATCAAAGGTGTTCCATAATAAGTTGTGGAGAAGTATTTCCTTCAATTCTAATTTCAATTAAGGATGTCAATGACAAAAAAGTGCACGAGGCTAGAAGGTTTGTAGTGGAAGAAAATAACAAGAGTCATGGACTTTTTTCGTTTACAAGCTGTATCATGTGTCTTATTCATGGTTACTTAAATCTCATTGAATTGGTGCGCCTTTCACATCAGAGACATTTGTGCCTTAAATCTCTTTGCTTGCTGCAACATTTGCTTGACATAATTCGACCAAAGACGGTATGGACGACCTTAGCTAATTGTATTGGTCTCCAATCATGAAGTGTGACGTCGGATCTTTGTGCATACCATACTCATTAATTATAACATGGCAAGAAATTTTTTATGTTTTGACTGGGCATGACATATTCTATTGTTCTTATATATCTTTAGTTACCTGTGATTAAAGCAAAGAAGTATAGACATGGTTTCCAACCAACCCTTCCTTTATAGTTAGTTCGACGAATGGGTTTTTGTTATCATTTTATCGTTAACCCTTCCGCTCGATTTTGTGTTATGATATCATATAGGGAATCAGAAGCGACCTTACTTGGACAAAATTATATACCGTTTGATAATTATTGTTGATAACAAAGATAAATTGAATTATAAGCATTTTAAGTTCAAAAGTAACAAATTACTTGTACACTTTTACTTATAATCTTCATTTTCTTTATATAGCAATAAGGAAGGGAGGGATAGAAAAGATACTCATAATATCATTATGACTATGCCATATTTCATTAATTAAAGAGATTAATACACCCACAAACACACACACACATATTTCGAGAGAGAGAGAGAGAGGGCTTATTATAAGTAGGGATAGCATTCTAGTAGTTGTATTGCTACTTGGGGACAAGGAACTCGAGAACTTCTTTAAAAGATGAGAGCTTATAAGTAGGTGGCGATGGATATATCACATGCACAAAAAGAAAATTCTGCACCTTTGTAATAAAAGACCAAGGAATATCATCGTTATTTATAACTTCTATCACAATAATATAAATTCTGCAAGGACGATGTTCTCTAGTCATACTAACTAGACCGTTCACCACACGCTTGTAGATGACACGATGTTCACTATTCTCGTTATTCTTTTCAATTACGAACCTTCCTGCATTTTGCACTACTAGGATATTGACATCTTTAATTGGTACTAAAGCATCTAAAGGCAACCCTTCCACACTGCTCATTCTAACACCTTTGGTAAATTGTTCCAAGAGACATTGTTAGGCCGATTTTGTTCATGAATACTTAAGAATTTGATATTTATAGTTGTAGTTGAACGCTACTTAAATTGAGGAAGTGAAATCTTACAATAGTCTAATAAAGCGTTTGTCCATTAGAATAGGTTGGAATTAAATTCTTTATAGTTCGAGATAATAGTTGTATTATTTAAGTCATTGAGACTAGTGTTACTAGTACTTGTTAGTATATTTGAGTATAAATATTAAAACCATTAGTTATTAAATATTGTTTGAATTAAAGCGTTTATAATTCAAATGATCTTCATAACCTAATTCATAAAAAAATAAATAAAATAATTAGGAAGCATTTATGTGCTAGATCAAAATAGGATGCATAAAAAGAACTGGCAGTAATTACTTTATTACCTTTAATCTTAAAAGTAACTTAAAATATTGCTTGTGTGCCTCTTACAGTACTCTCAACAAATGGATCGCTTGATCTATTCTACTATACTTTACTTCCTCTTGATAACGGTGTGGTAATGACACAACTCATATTGCCGATAATCATCACTTACATCCAAAACCAGAGTATAACGGTCGACTATCGTCAAGGACCCATTCACCATTTCCATTTCTATCGTCAATGACCCATTCACCATTTCAATCATTTCTCTAAATTTTATGATGCTCTAGTGTTAGATTTCATTGGAATATTGCAGTAGTAAAGTCTTGAAATTTCTATATATCAAAACTGTTTAACACTTTCCAAATCTTGATTTTTGGTTGTTTGTGTTTTTTTTTTTAATTATGTTAGCAATGAGCCAATTTAATCCATTCTTCCTTTTATGATTTTTTTTTTAAGTTATGTTAGCCATTACTTTTGGGTAATTTAATCTATTCTATTTATTTATTTATTTATTTATTTATTTTTGCTATCGATAGACGTATCTTTATGAAACATACTAAATAAAACTAAATAATTGGTAAAGAGAGGATATGAGATATAACTTACTGTTAAATCTCTTTCCATATGAGAATAACTCATTCTCATGTCCATCTTTGCAACTATGTACTAAATTTAGGATTTTATTTCTCTTTGGTCAAAACCATCCTTAAAGGACAAAATTGAAGTTGTAGTTAGTCAATTATAATATTTGACGTGCTAGTTTTCAAACTACTTTAAATAGGTGTAAAGAAAGCATGAGAATAACTTAGTTTCACTAATCTAACACGTGTTGGGCATGTACTGAATACTTGTTAATACAATGGATACATTACAAATTTATAATCCAGCATTTCGTATCATACCCTTGACTTTGAATATATTTTGAGAGTGAAACGTACCTTAAGTTTTTTTTTTAAGTATACAAACATATAAACTTATTTATATGAGTTTATTTCTAATAAAAAATTGATAAATTTTTTGAAATAATTCTTTTTAATTAATGTATCATTGTCACATCGGTGTCCTAGTTTTTTACAAATGACATGTTACCATATCTATTTGGTATCATATTTATGTCTCGTATCTATATCTCATTTTTATTTTTGTGACTCTGAGATATTTTTCTTTTATAAATAGATATCTTCACGAAAATAAGTTTAATTTATGTTGAGATGGAGAATAAAAATTGACACTTAAGGACGTTGATAGGGACTTTGATTCCTCTTAGTGTGAAGCTTGCATCTTGCAATTACTTGGGTAGAGAATGTGTTTCACTTAAATTTCACTCAAGAGAAAATAATCAAATAACGAACCATATGCGAGAGAGGATAATTTTTTTTTTAATCTTTGAGAAATAAGAAAGAATAAAAATTAAAACATGGCATGAATGAAAATTAGTGGCCGGGATTTAATCTCGATCCCCTTGAATCTCCACAAAAGATGAAGTCAATTTGATAATTCTACCATTACAAACTTTATGAAATTAAAAATAAATAAAGTTTTCTAACAACTCATGTAATGATGCTTGCAACTTCATCTGCTCCTTCAACCGTGTAAATATTCACTTCTGAAGCTCCAAATGGTCCTTCCTCAATCTAATAAGCTTGTAACACATGAAATAATAGTTGAACCGAGCCTATCAAATTTTGTAGATGAAGAATGAATGCTTGTTGAATCTTCTTAGCCTTGGATCGTGTAATAGGTATAGTTGGAACATTTGGAACACCGTGGCCCTTATCATCTTCCTCCTCTTCAAAAGGATTCGTCCTCGAATCAGAAAATCATCACCTACATCAATAGGACTCGAGTCAGCAACATTGAAAGTAGGATGTGCTGAAATTCTCATGGAAGATCATTTTATATGCATTGTTATTAATTCTTTAAAGGACTTGATAAGGGTCATCCCCTCTTGGATGTAACTTTGTCTTCCTTTGAGATGAGAATCACTCCTTGCGAAAATGTATCCAAACCCAGTTACTAGGTTGAAAAATGATTTCATTCCGTCCTTTGTTAATTCTTGAAGCAACATTGAAATTTTGTTTCTCAATTGTCTCATTCCCATCTTTATGCAATGTTTTGATCTCATTTGCATTACTTGTGGCTGCTTTACTCACAAAAATATTAGATGATAGAAAGCAAATCAAGACACGTAAGTGGATTAAATCCATAAACAACTTCAAAAAGAGAACAATGAGTGGCATACATTCGTCCCAAGACTTAATATTCTTACAAATAATAGCCCTAAGCAATGCTCGTAATGTTCTATTAACCAGCTCATTAATCTAAAGATGACATGCAGTTGAAAACAATAATTTGTTACCCAATTTATGACTTAAAATTCTTATAAATAATAGCTCTAACCAATAACCACCTCAGATGACATGCAGTTGAAAACAATAATTTAGTACCCAATTTATCTACCATACTTTCCAAAAGTGACTTAAAAATTTAACATCCCTATCTTTTTTTTGTTTGCAGCAAACATTGGCAACAATGACTACAAAATTTATAAACATCGTGCTTCATGGCAAAAGTCATATGGATAACATTTTCTCCCATATCTTGGTTTCGCTAACTAAAGTTTTCCAATAACTCCCAAACTTCATTACCTTATATAACCTCTTGGGATAAGGATTCATATAACATTTTATAAAATAAGATCTACTGATGAATTTCATAGCATTTGAAGGTCATCTAGGTCATGAGCTGAAGGTAAATTTCCTTAGGGGCATTATGGTCATTTTACACCGTTTATTGGTTTACCTACTTATCCTTATCCAATGACCACCAAAATTCATATCCAACCTCAATATACTATAATATGCTCAGTATTAAAATTTGATGGGCAGCGGAGCTCATATAGTGGGTTATTTTAACATTACTTAAATCTCGAGCTATTTGATCGGTTCAGGGTCTTAACTCAGGGTTCTTTGGGTTTTTTTTTCATATATTCTTAATTCATACTTGGTTTAGGGTTCATATGAAAATCCAAGCGATTTCTACAAGTATTTCTTAACAAAGAGTCCAAGGTGGCTACTTGCCTCGTCGCTGACGTTTGGGACCTCTATTCTTGAGCTTCCAGTATCTGAATTACTTCAAATTTCCTTCCACGTACTCCTTATTGTGTCTAGTTTATGAAACCATAATGTTTTTATGAGAATCGGTCTGGAATAGGGTTAAAATTGAGAAAACCCAAGAAAAGGTCAAATTTTGAGTTGACTTGGATAGTTTAGTTGAACTGGCCATATCATCGTTTTCTTCCTCTAAACAGGAAGAAGATGCGCATTTTTCACATCGCCGCCATCTGAAACTCGGCCTGTACAGCCACATTTACAGCATTTCTCTCCTTGATTTCTTTGTGAAACTTAAAGATGAGTGTTACAAGGAAGGGTTAGGGATTGATTTGATACCTTCTCGTAGATCGTAGCCTAAGATATTCGCTTCCAAAGTTCATCCAAAATCTGATTTATCGCTGGAGAAAAAACAAAGGATTTTTCTATTTGGTAGCCGATTCTAGGGGTTTCAAGGCCCTATTTCTTTATTGAACCTCTTTCATATCCTTTCTTCAGGCTAAAGGAATTGGTTTAGAGGAATGTCTTTGAGTCTAGGACCTTAATTTCTAGAAATCGAACTCAGTATGCAACTCACTCAAAACGCAAGATTTTCGATCTCTTGGGTAGCTTGTTCTACGACGTTTCAACTCTCAATTCCTTCATCAAGTTTACTCAACTTCTTCCTCTGAAGCTAGAGGAATCCTTAATTTGAAGGAAAAGAGATCGTAGATAGGAATTCGACTCTTATCCCCAATTTAATTTCGAAACTTATTTCCTTCAATTCGGCACGCTCTCGAGGTTATTTTTCTTCGTGGTCTTCTATGGAAGCATTCCTTGGAGGTGCAGAAACTGATTGGAATCATTCTTGCTCGACGAGTCATCATGTATCCTCGAATTTGATTTTCAAGTTTTTCTTGAAGTTCTTCAATGGCGGATTGAATTGAGGGAATGGTTTCTGGGCACTTTCAACACTCTATTCCTTCATAAAACTTGTGGGTAATCTTGTTGAGAAACTGTAGGAATATGTTTGAAGAGAAATGGGGGAGGAATTCACTCGAATTTGGAAGAAATCTGAGAGTAGGAGACCCATAATCTAAACGCTCATTGCCTTCGATTGGGGGATCGACCTTTCTCGATTCTTATTCCGTATTGTTGCTCCTACTTCAGTCTTTATAGGAGATGCTTAAACCAAAATTGAGAGCTCCAGAATCTTCGTTATTTAGATGTTCGAAGAGAAATGGTGGAGGATTGCACTTAAATTTGGAAGAAATCTTAGAGTAGGAGACCCATAATCTAAACGCTTATTGCATTCGATTGGGGGATCAACCTTTCTCGATTCTTATTTCGTATTTGTTCTCCTACTTCAGACTTTATCGGAGGAGCTTAAACCGACATTGAGAGCTCTAAAATCTTCGTTATTTAGAGATTGAACTTTCTGGATAATTTTTTGGAGATATCAACTCCGATCATAGCCTTATCGACCTTGGCTTTGAATACTAGTCGTTGGATGTGATGATCCGTGCGTGTTCATTGAGATCATATCAAATTTTGGAGGAGATCCAACGGTTGAGATTTGAGTTTGAAGGATTTTGCTCGGATGGTCACGGTAGATGCTCTGATTCTAATAGGAGTGGCATTTCTCTAATTATCCATTCTTTCAGGGGTATTTTGGTAATTTCCACATTTCGAATATTTTATTATTATTTTTCTCGAAAAATCCATAATATTTCTACAAATTCCTCATTGTTTTTTGTTCATTTCCCCCTTATTTTTGAATCTTGAGATTCCTTCTACATAAGGAATTACAAATCGAGAAAGATTTTTGATAATTGATAAAATGACTTGTTTGCCCTTTTCATTTACTTTTTCCTTTCCAATCCTTGAAATCACTTGTTAGGGTACTCAATTGACTAAGTCCCTTGTTCTTGCTTAAAACTTTAATTTTTTTCCTTTCTGTCCTTTGGGTCTTTCATGAGTGGCTTATTTTTGTGGGAGCTAATTTTCTTCATGTTTGGGGTGTTACATATACATAATTGTTACAAACACAAAATAAGAAGCAGACTCAAAAGAAGAACAAAAAATACTATTTTAAAAACAGAGGTTAGTCCATGGCCCACACTCCAAAGTCTGCTCTCATCCACGGCCAACTCTTAGTTACTTGAAAAAAAAATGATAAACATGGAGTGAGTAAAACTTAGTAAGTAGCCTACTAGTAGGTTCTTAATCGCGACCTTAAGCTAGGATATTACTTCTTGTTATGTTTTCAGGATCTTATAACTAAGAGGTCATCGTGTCATGTATCATATACTGATCTTGAAAACCTTCCCCTAAAATAACCTTCAATTTTCTCCCCATGAACACATGAGTGGTGTCGTCATAATCATGTAATCCTACTGGTAAATCGTGGTGCAGGACATCTCGTTTAGCTGATGGGAAATGTAGGCCTATCATAACATCCAGCTCATGATACATATTGCAGGACATCCTACCTAAAGAGGAATAGGGGCCTTTTAGTACACATCGTAATGGCAGATAATGGTTACTTATGGGTATGGATCCTAGCAACTTATTTAGCATGTTATTCACATAGTTCTAGGTACTTGGTACATGGATTATTGATGAACCTAGGTTTATACATAATGTCTTGGGATAGGCTTTAGGAGTTGAGGTTTTAGCTTAGGAAAACATTAGAGGGTAACCTAACATGGACTGATTTGTGTGAAAACCTACTAGCACTTTGAGGACCTCTTTTCTTCACCAAACTTATGGGTAAACTTATTTAGAAGGTGCAGGAACAAGTTTGGAAATGAATAGTGGACTATAGTTCTCGAATTCGAGGTAAACCCATGAACACGATACCCCAAAACAAAAAACTTGTATCTCTCGATTGGGTACTCGATTAAGCTTGCTTCTTGCCCCTAATAGTCTACCCTAATTCATAATTTATAGACGGATTTTCCACTACCATTGAAACATCTAGAATTTCTATAATTTCATTCTTGATTTTTTTGAATCTTCTGCCAGAAATGTCTTCTTCGATCGAAGCCTTTCTTTTTTAAGCCCCTTGTAATTATTATTCTATAAAAAATTTAATGATTCGGAAAGTTTATAAAAATTAGAAAAAGTACCATCTTCTCAATGTTTTTTCAATTCTACTTGTTCTTTGCTTCTAGATACAACTTAGTAGGAATTATACACGGTCTCTTATTGGAGACCTTGAGTGTTGCAAATTCTCCTCTCCTTTGAAAACTTTCGGTCATCGAAAGTGCTTAATCTAAAATAGCCCAGGGTACAAGGTTCTTATTTGCCTTCTGTTTCCCAAGTGGCTTCTTCTACTCTATGATTCTTCCATAGGACCTTAACAAGAGCGATTTCCTTGTTTCTCAATCTTTTGACTTTCTTGTCTATTATT
>NW_019272865.1:0-10326 GCF_002738345.1 Cucurbita maxima
CTTCTTTCACAGTAAGAAGAAACCAAAAAACTCTCCTCCCTATATTACTTTCCCTAAGCGCACCTCGCTCCTTCCCCTCGGGCTTATTACTATGACTTCTTTATTCCAAGGTAAAGCTCTGTCAGTTTGTTTGCTTCTTTCAGGAGGTAAATAGATTCAGTAGCTCTTCGGGAAAGGCGAAACTCAAGATGAAAGTTCCCCAGCTCTGGATCCTCTGCCTTCTTGTCCCTATTTCTTCATTTCACGGTAAACAATTCAGTGATTGATTGTTTACCTCATTCCCTTCTTTCTTCACTCAGTACAGGGTAAACTAATTCATTGACTCACTCTCTCATAACCTATATGAGAGAGAGTTTACAGGGTAGGCTGGCCGATTCTTCTTTGCAGGAGATAAATCTCTTTTCTTTCTTTTCCTATTTCTTATCTTCTTCTCTTTCTCCTGAACCGGAACCTATATGAGAGAGTTTACAAGGGGGGTAGCCCAATTCTTCTTTGCAGGAGGTAAAGCCCTCTCTTTTCTTTCTTTGCTTTTCCTATTTCTTATTCTTCTTTCTTCTTTTCTTTCTTTACCTTTTCTTTACTGTAAGGGTTCTGCTGGAGCAAGCCTGCTTCGTTTGGTAGTGATTGTAGCTTCAAGGGAATTGGTAAGGTAATACTTTGTCTTGGTCTTTGCATCTTTGTTTGGCAGGGCGGGTCGCTTGAGTGAACCCAGCGGTGGTTGTTTTTCCTTCTTTGTCTTTTCGAACCAGTGTATGCCCATTCCTCCTTTCTTTGATGACTCCCCCAGTGGATAAAGAATTTGTTGCCGATGTGGATTGAAGGGGATAGATATAGATCCTTCCGCCTATCTGGAGTGTTGAAAAGAGTAAATGACTGAAAGAAGAGAAAGAGAAGCGACTAAACCGTAACCTCTGTGTCCCTCTCCTATTCAATACAGTGAATGAAAGATATTAAATGAATTAGCAGCATTTCCAGACTCAAGCGAAAAAGAGCTAGCTACTGCACCTTCGCCTTCTTTAACTTCTCTTTCTCCTCACTTACTCTGGAACAGGAATGAAATCCGGGAGACAAGACAAAGACTCCTTCTCCTCCTCCGGCTCCTTCCTATTTATTCCGTAACTGTAAACCCCTTACCTTTTGACTCTACAATCTTACCTGATCTTTCTTTTTACTTCTTTCATAGGGTTTGTTTCGGATGAGTAAGTAGTTGGCCGAGGAGAGGATTTAATTGACTCAATCAACTATAAAGAAAGGATCAGAATTAGAATCATTTAGTTAGTAGGTAGCTGAAGAAGGAAGAATCAAAGAATCAGACAAAAGACAATTCTATTGCTTGACCGGAGAGGAAATGAGCTATTTCACCGAACCCTACTACTATTTACCATAAGTTATTGAAGGAGGTAAACAAGGGAAAGTCGAAATGAATCATTAGACTGATCCTATTTCTTTCACTTATTCGACTGACTCAACCTTAAACCTTTCACTGATCTCGGACTCTTCTCTTTGACTGTAAGAAAGATGAATGTGAGACTTCCCCTAGCTAGGCTTTGTTCTCTGATCTCCTTGATTGATGAACTAACTCGCTCTGATCCTTGATTTCACTCTTTGTTTTACTACTCTCCTGCCCGCTGTAAAGACTTAGGATTCATTCCCCTATTCCTTCTGCTCATTAACCTATTCGTCTTGAATAGACTTTCTTGTAAACTTATGACCCTGCTGACCCTGCCTCTTCACCAGTATTAGCATTACCTTCAATTCGTGTTCTTTCCTATCTGTAAACTAAGACTCTTTTTCTGTATGAGTTATTATAAGGAAGTGATTGTTCACCTCTGCCTTCTTTCACTCTTGCCCAAGCAATGGAAATAGGCTGGGTTGGATGATCCGCTCCTTCCTCTCGACTTCTTGATCTTCTCCTTCACTCCTTACTTGCTTTCACTCTTTACTTTAGGACCATGAATTAAAAAAAGCTATCTTTCCCTTATTTTTTTAGATAAAATGTTATCCTCTCCCTATTTTTTTGGCTAAAATGTAGTGTAGGTAATTAATTAACTATTAAGTCAATCCTCTCGATTCATTCTCTGATTCTTGAACTGTAAAAGAGAAATACTCCTTCCTTACTTATTCATTCTCTTCTCAATAACTACTTAACCTTCCCCTATTCATTCTTCTTTCACTCCTTTTATTCTTTCTCCTTCACTACTCAATAACTTAACTTTGCCTATTTCTTTCTTTCTTCTTTAACTGGAAACTCGGTAAACTCTTTAACATTTTCAGGGTCGGTAAAGGATATTCTTTCTCCGAGCGGAACCTGAACCTGATTTGACTCATGAACCTCGTAACCAAGGCAAGGGTTTAACTATTAACTATTCTAGAAGGAGGTAAAGCTATTTTACGATCTCTTTCTTTCCCCTTATTCTCTTCCTATGAAATCTGTCACCTCTATTCCTTCCCTTCACTACTTTCCCTTCCCCGTAACCTTCCTTCTTTCAGGGTAAGCTAAGAAACTGAAAGAGAAGTTCAATCACTTCTACTTCTATTTATTCTTGAACAGTAAACTAGGGCGAGAGTTTACGATCGGACTGTCCCTTCTTTCTTTGACTCCTCTACAACAAGGTCTCATGGCTGAGCCCATTCACCTGAACCTGGTAACCCTATTCAGTCAGTCAAAGAGGAAGTGTTTGACACGAGAGCTCATTCACCTCTATTCCTTGACCTTATTGAAGGAGGGAAAGCACTCTCTTTTCTTGAACAATGTAAAGCTAGAGAAGAAGATATTCCTTTACCAATTCTAAATCATCAGAGAAAGACAAGATGCATCTCCGAGGAACCTATAATGACGTTGTTGCCTTATTGAAGGAGTTAGCTGCTTTTCAAGACTCAACCAACAGGGGACAAGATTCTTTCTCCTATACCTTCTTCAAACACGAGGTAAACTAATGAATTGACTTTACTCTCTCCTCTCTCTGATTTCATTGTCAAAGAAGACTCTCGATTTCTTCTCTGTAACCTTTTCCTCTATTACTGGATTGGCAGGGTAAGCTGGCCGGGCCGATTCATTCTACTTCTCTTTCTCTGTTCTTTATCTGAACTATTATTGATGAACCTCGGTAAATGGATAGGCTGGCTGAGAAGAGGGTCTTGATCCTAAACCGTAACCTGACTGATTGAACTTGAACGATTAGCTGATGAACCTGAATCTATTCCGTATGGTCTCATTTCATTGCTTTGCTTCGCTCCTTCATCTATCGGTTTCATTGCTTCACTCCTTCACCTGACGAGAATGAAAGGAAAAACGGTAAAGGAAAGAGGAATGGAATCAACAAACACAAATTATCTTGTACTTTAAAGAATGAAAGAAAGAAGAAGAAACCAAAAAGAGAAAGCCGAACCAACCCCCTTTTAACCCTTTTCCTTCCTCTGCCTGAACTGTCAAAGAGAAGGAACTACTCTACATTCTCCTTTTCTTTCTATTTATTCAATCAATCAAACAAGGACTCTTTCTTTCACACTCACTGTGTAACCTCAATCAATCACTACTGACACTTCAGCCAGCTTCTGTTCTGATTCATGATCTTTAACTACAGATACTGAACCTGCCTGCCCTGCCTCTCTCTCTCCTCTCCCCTTTACAGTCTCGCCGCTTCGCTTGGAGTCGAGCTGTTTGCTTTGCTTGCTTTGTTTGCTTGGCCTCTTTCCCTTTCATTTACTCTTCCTGCCTGTAAGAAAGATGTATTTTCTGCTGCCTGCCTTCTTTGACTGTTCGTTCTCCCTATGTATTCTTTCTAATGGACTTGACTGGACTCTCCTCTCTCTCTTGTAAACTCATTAACCTTTTCCTTCAAAGAAAGACTCTTTGCTTGCCTTGCCTTGTTCTCACATATTCTATTCATTCTCCTGAACTAACTCCGTAACCTTTCTTTAGAAAAGAGAGAGAGAGCAGCATTCTCCTTGCACTCCGTACATAACCTAACCTATCCTAATAGCCCCTTTTACTTACTGTTGGAAAGCCTAAAGCCAGATGTGAAACTGAATGGACTTCACTCCTGCTCCTCACCTACTCTACTCCTTTATCTTTCTTCTCTTTTACTATTCTAGAAGGTAGAGGAAAGCCGAAACTTAGGATTCCTTCACTACTGAACGATTGACTATCCTATCCGAGTTTACAGTCTTTGTTTGTTTGAGGGGAGACTCTCTCTTAAGCTCCTACTGATTGAACTCCGTAAACTCAATCACCTATTTATTCTTTCTCCTTTCGCTACTTACTTACTTTGACTGATTGAATGAGGTAAAGCAATTCAATTTCCTTTTCTTTTCCTCTATGCTATGACCTTCCCTTATTGAGAACTGGATAAATGGGGTTCTTTCCGTCCGTCCGTCCTGTCCTGGCCTGTTCCGTATGTCTCATTGCTGCGCTCCTCTTTCTTTATTACTGAATGAGACTGAACTACTGAACGTATTGATTCTATTGCCTGCTGAACCTTAACTTAACCTCTATGCTATTATTTATTTATTACTTGATTACCTGACCTTGCCGAGCTAACTTTGTTTTTCTTTGTTTTATTCCCTGATTGACCTATAAAAGATCAATACTCTCGATTCATTCTCTTCCCTGTCAAAGATCACTACTCAAGATGGATTCGAGTTCACTTAAAGTAAATCTGAAACATGAATGAGAGTGAACTTGAAGTAATTTTTTAAGAAGAATCAATTCGAGTTCACTGTCAGTCAATCCGAAAGATGAATGAGACTTAACTTAAAGTAAATCCTCACTATTCTTTCATTCTTTCTTTCTCTTTCTCTTTCTCTTCTCTTTCTTTAACTCTTGAACAAGGTATTTTGTAAGTTAATCCTCAACTGCTTATTCATTTGACTGAACCTCTCCAACTGGGCTTGGCTGATCTTACCTCCGAAACTTATTGATTCAAAGACTAGGTAGTCAAGCATATTCAATTAATTTGTTCTCTTCTCAAGTTCGTTATTCAATCAAGAACTGTAAACAAAGCAAAGACTGAATATTGATTCTCCTTCTTTCCCAAGGTAAAAGCCAAAGAAAAAGCCGAAAACCGGAAACCCTTATTCCTTCTTTCACTCGGTAGTAAAGCAATTCAATTGCATTTTCCTTCTTTAACTCTCTTTGACTCTCTTCCTCAGTACTTACTCATTCAGCTTTTCCGATCGATATTACCTTCCCTTTATCTATTTATTCACTGTAACCAAAGACTGTCGATGAATGATAGTTTGTTTACGAACTGAACTCCTCTTCTTGAACAGTAACTAAGCCGAAAGATTAATGATCTTGATTGTGAACTCGGTAAAGCTATTCCATTGCCTTCACTGAACTTCTCCCGGATTGAACTGTAAAAAAAGAAGAAGAAAGATTAGAACAAGACATATGGCCAGCCGGTCTCTCTCTCATCTCTTCTTTCCTGAGCTTTCTTTAACTCCTTCGCCTTCAAAGACTCTTTCAGAAGGTCAAGCGCTATTTGATGAGAACCATTTCTGATATTCCCTTTCAAAGACTGTAAACAAAGCCGAACCTCAACAAGATTAATTATCCTTCACCTTCCGATTCATTCGACTTCACTACTCTCCCTATCGGTCGGTCTCATCTCTTTTTTTCCTCTCCCTTCGCTCGGTAAAGCAATTCCATTGCCTTCCCCTCATCAACTCGAATTAATCTTTCGTTCTTGAATTAAGGAAGGAAAGATTTTTTATGGGAATATAATTATACGAGACAGTGTGCAGTTCTTGAATTAAGGAAGGAAAGACTCAAGATTCATTCTTTCTCTTCTCCTTCACCTTCTTTCACGGTAAACTAAGACTGAACTCAAGCAAGACTCCTTATTCATTCTTGATCTGATCCTGAACCTTCTTTCACAAGTCAAGACTCAACTAAAGATTCCTTATTCTTCACTGGGATATTCAATCCTGAACCTTCTTGAACAGGGTAAACAGGACTATTCTTCTTTGACGATATTACCTGACCTGATTGAACTGCAAAAGATCAATATTCCCGATTCATTCGAGTTCACTAGAGGGAAAGACTCAACTCTTGATTCATGATCCTTCACTGTCAGTCAAGACTTAAGAGAAAACAAGGTAAATAGGTTCATTCTGTAGCTAATGAATTTACTCGACTTAAGGGATGGAAGATGATTCTTTCTTTCACTCTTTTCCTCTCCTGTAAACAAAGCATATTCAATGAATTTACTCTCTCTTTACTGTCAAGACTCTCTCTCGATTCATTCTCGCATATTCAATCATTTTCCTTCATTCTCCTTCACAGTCAGTCAAGACTCAACTCCTTCTTTTCCTTGGCTGGGTTGGAACGGAACTGGCTGGCTTCTCTCCTTCCCCTTTCTTTCTTGCTTGCTTGAACTGTAAAAGATCAATACTCCTTCCTATTCATTCGACTCAACCTTTTCTGATATTCCCAGTAAACAAAGACTCAAGAGTTTACGAACTGAACTAACTACTGAACCTGCACCTCTTTATTCTCTCAAACACAAGGTAAAGCAGCAGGATGATCAGCTCAATCACCGGAACCTGCTTTCACTCCTCTCCTTTTAGGTCATTGAACAAGGGAAAGGCGCAACATTCTCCTTAGCTCAATAACTTGTCCCTATTTATTCTTTCACAAGATAAATAGGTTAAAGCATCTTCTTTTTGTCCTTTCCTTTAGGGTCTCATTGCTTCGAGCCTCTTTATTCAAAGACTCGGTAAATGGGTTCATTAGCTAATGAATTGACTCTCCCTGATGGAACTGTCAAAGGGAAGAAAGATTAATTCCCCTTTATTCCGTTCCGTTCTTGTGAGTTATTCTCAGGAAGTGATTGTGAACAGTCAGTCAAGACTCAAGAGAAAACCTGCCCCTGAACCGATATTACCTGACGGATTGAACTCAAACACTCTGTAAATAGGTTGGCTGGCTTGGCTTCTCTCCTTTTCTTTTTTGATATTCCCTTCTCTTATTTCACGAGGTAAATAGGTGAAGTAGCTCTTTGATTGAATTTGATTATGCAAGACTCTGAAAATGAGAAAGAAAGAAAGATTTGCTCATGAACCTGAACCCCTTTTCCTATTTATTCTTGAACTGTAAAAGAGAAATACTCTCATTAATTCTTGATCTGTAAAAGAGAAATACTCTCAATTAATTCTTGATCTTCTCCTTTCTTGCTTGCTTTCTTGCTTGCTGGGTTGGAAGGAAGGAGTTAGCAGCTTGACAGTCGAGCTACTCTACTCTACTCTACTCTACTTACTCATGAACCTCTATGACCTGAGCTACTGAACCTGCCTACCCCTGAACCTCTATTCCCTGAGCTACTGGCTACTGAACCTATTTATTCTTGAACTGATCTTTCTCCTTTCAAACACTGTAAAATCTCATTCATCTTTCATTTTCTTCTCTGGTATAGTATAGGTTCTTCTCATGCAGCTCCTTTTTATTCAAACATAGTAAACTTGGATAGGAAAAGGGTTGTTTTCGGTTCAGGTCCGGAGTGAAGGAGAAAGACTACTCTTTCCTTGTCAACTTCAGGTGCTAGAAAAAAACTAACTAAAACAAATAGGAATGGAATTTAGGGACAGATCCAGTATCGCTGCACAGCTAAAGTCAACAGTAGCGGTAGGTTCTCCAACTCTATAAAGAAGTTGTACCGAGAAAAAGTTCTCTCCGCAAATTGAAAATAAATGGGCACAAAGCCAGTCGTTATTCTGGAACCTTAGCCCAAGCATCTTGTTATCATATCTTCAAGACTTGCTGGTCCACTCTCTCTGTTAGGAGAACAAGTCCTCCCGTAAGAAGTCTTTCTTTCTTTCTTTCGCAGGGCTCGTTATAGCCTTATAACGTAAGGCGTTTAATGGACCTCTCCCCTTGGTCCTCATAAAACAGTATGATAGACAATCAATTTCCTTCTTTCTAGCTTTGAAAAGAGACCCAAAGACACAACATTGATTTATAAAGGACCTCCCCTCAGCTCCGGGCTAAGGTATTATCTTCATCTCTGAAGTCTAGTCCCATCGGCCATGCTTTCTTTGTAGATGCCTCCTTAGACAAATTCCCCTAGTCGCCCCGCATGGAACCTATAAGAAGATCCCTAATATATCAATATAGAATATATATCCCAATCTATAACAGTTATACCCATTTCTCCTAAAATCAACTCAACCAGACTCTAAGCCGGCTGAGCTGTGAAGTAGCCCATAGGTATGGGGTACGAACAAGATAGCTTACTTGAAGTTGAGCCCTTATCACGATCTAGCCCCTTGTCTATATCATGGTCTGTTTTCATATAACCTGACTATTCTACTGTATGGCTTGCTAAATAAAGCGCTGTGGGATCAATCATTCATAACCATCATATACGCTCTTTCACTTTCAAGACAAGGGATAGAATGACAGTCTATCAGTCTTACCAGTATGCATTACAAAAGGGAGTGTAGTTGCCGGTTAAACAAATAAGATGATGATTAATATAGAAGGAATAAGGATCCCATATCGATCGAATGAAGATGGATGGGTTTAGATAGGTTCGTTCCAACTCTTTGGGACCATGAAAGAAGCTCCCCCGCTGTTAAACAACTTTTCCACTTGTTAACGATCAGGTAGCCGCCTGAGTGACGGATACAGATCCATACTCCCGACAGGATGTAGAAAGAGCTAGTTAAACGGTGGTTTTGGCCCCGTAAAGCTAGGATCCCAAGGATAGGCATTTCGCCTTGTGCTTGGACTTGCAAGGAGGAAGAGATAGCACAGTCTTATAGGGGGCCTCGCAATTCGTTGAGGGGAGGGAAAAACAAACCTACTGCACCCCTTGAGTAAGACAAGAGAGGACTCCCTTACTCTATCCTTATGGGAATGTCATTGCATGAAGGGACCTTGAGGGTTGGCTTACTCTACGTTCGAAAGAAGTATTACATCAACCATACATAGATAGGAAGCAAAGTCAGATTGGTGTCATAGCTAGAGTTAGGCCCTTGTTTCATGGATCGTATGAAAGGGCTCTTTTGGCTTATGGAATCTAATCTATAGAACTCAAAGACAAAAGAGGGAATGGAAGGTATTATAGGAGAAGGGTTCGTGTCTTTCCCCGATTCTTTGTTCTCTGTTTGGGAGTAAGTCAGTCAACGTGCCCGCTGTGGTGTATGATCAAGCGATCTGATCCTATGCGCCTTTCTCCTTTTAGTGAAACGTCCCTTAACTCAGAAGAGCGCCAAGTAACTTCATCCAGTTAAAAAAGAAGGTTAAAGGATATGAGGGCCTAAATGAGAGAAATAATAGTTCGTTTGTGGTGAAGTCTTGGAAGTAAACTAGCTCGACCTGTTGCTTATAAATATTTTCCAGAAGAAGGCAGAATTGCTACGAAGGCTAATCTGATAGTGACAGCATTTGTTGAAATATGTACCCTCTCGATTGGATCCTTCCGCTGTAGAATCTCGCTTTACAACAGGTATGTCTGAAGTCCCCTTATAAGCTTATAAGCCTTTTTTTCTATTCCATTTGCAAGATAGTTCTAATCCAGGGGATGAAATTGCTCGTATAATGTTAAATAAGAGGGAAGGTTAAGCGCTTGAGCGAGCAGAAAAACTATATGCCTTTCTCACGCAAGATGCGTGGGCTTGCCTTAGGACAGAAACTGCTAATATCCGAATGGCGTACGGAGCAGCTTACCCTAAGACTTCTACTCCATCTTCCCGGCTGGATCGACAGCGGACTCCAATATCCACTGCAAATCCAAGATACAAGGTTTGAACTGGCTCTGGCTTTGTTGTAAGGAGCACTTTATTCACTTCGAACTCAACCTCGTAGGAAGAAGGAACTCCTGCAGGATGGCCTGCCCCTTAGAAAGAATACTAGGCAAGGAAGAAGGCTATATCTGGTACGGAGTTGTTTTCTGGTCTTGGGACTAAAACCTTCAAACTCCAAAAGAATTTCTTGTCTCTAACGGTACAAATATTGAATAACCTATCCATGGAAGAGACAAAAAGAAATAGACCAGGTAAGAAAGATAGCGCCATATGCCAACTATCTTTAGCCTATCAATGGGCTGTTAATTCAAATATGACTGACTAGTTACACTCCCTCTACCTCTAAATCCACTTAGTTTAGTCTTGCATGGACTTTTGAGCATTTGCTGTAACAAAACTAGAAGAGGCCCGCTGGATTAAGCAAAGTCCTTCTCTTTACACTGTCTTACTCCCGAGCCCTATAAATGGAAGGGAACCCTTCGGAATCGAAAGAAGAAGCTGTGGGACTACTTCACGCAGTAAGTCCGGCAAGTCAAGAAGGAGCTCTAGTAGGTTATTCGAAGTAGGTAATGCCACTTG
>NW_019272866.1:0-10513 GCF_002738345.1 Cucurbita maxima
GAGAGAGATTTAGCTATTTTAGAAGAGAGAATTATGAGAATTAGGAGAGATAGTAGATATTTTAGGAGGGAGACCTCCATATTTTAGGGAGAGACCTACCTATTTTAGGAGATAGACCTATGCATGTGAGGAGAGAGACATAGATATTTTAAGAGAGATAGAAACAGAAAGAACTAGATATTTTAGGAGAGAGACCTAGATATTTTCGGAGAGATAGAAGAGAGATCTACATATTTATTTTAGGAGAGAAACCTACCTATTTTAGGAGGGTGACCTACCTATTTTAGGAGAGAGATCTACCTATTTTAGGAGAGAAAATTAAGAGAATTAGGAGAGAGTAAATATTTTAGGAGAGAAAATTAAGAGAATTAGGAGAGAGTAAATATTTTAGGAGAGAAAATTAAGAGAATTAGGAGAGAGTAAATATTTTAGGAGAGAGACCTAGATATTTTAGGAGATACAGGAGAGTTCTACATATTTATTTTAGGAGAGAGGCCTCTCTATTTTAAGAGAGACTAGGAGAGATAGGAGAGTTCTACATATTTATTTTTGGAAAGAGATTTACCTAGGAGAGAGACCTACCTATTTTAGGAGAGAGACTTAGTTATTTTTTAGGAGAGAGACTTAGTTATTTTAGGAGAGAGACCTACCTATTTTATAGAAGAGACCCAGATATTTTAGGAGAGATACAAAGAGTTCTACATATTGAGTTCTACATATTTATTTTTGGAAAGAGATCTACCTAGTAGAGAGACCTACCTATTTTACGAGAGAGACCTTCCTATTTTAGGAGAGAGACCTACCTACTTAAGAGTGAGACCCATATTTTATGAGAGACACCTATATTTTATGAGAGAGACTAGGAGAGAGACCTAGATATTTTAGGAGAGATATTGATATTGTAGGGGAGATTGTTGATATTTTAGGAGAGATAAGAGAGAGACCTACATATATTATAGGAGAGTGACCTGCATATATTTTAGGACAGAGACCTACATATAGAGATCTATATAAGGGAGACCTAGATATTTTAGAAGAGAGACCTACCTATATTTTAGGAGAGAGACCTACCTATATTTTAGGAGAGAGACCTACATATATTTTAGGAGAGAGACCTACATGTATTTTAGGAGAGAGACCTAGATATTTTAGGAGAGAGACTTACCTATTTTAGGAGAGAAACCTACCTATTTTAGGAGACTATTTTAAGAGAAATGGTAGATATTTTAGGAGAGACCTAGATATTTTAGAAGAGATAGTAGATATTTTAGGAGAGAGATAGCCAAATATTCTAGAGACCTCCATATTTTAGGAGAGATACTTACCTATTTTAGGAGAGATACTTACATATTTTAGGAGAGATACTTACATATTTTAGGAGAGACCTATTTAGAGAAGAGACCTAGATACCTAGATATTTTAGGGGAGAGACCTAGATACCTAGATATTTTAGGGGAGAGACCTAGATACCTAGATATTTTAGGGGAGAGACCTAGATACATAGATATTTTAGGGGAGAGACCTAGATACATAGATATTTTAGGAGAGAGACCTAGATACATAGATATTTTAGGAGAGAGACCTAGATACCTAGATATTTTAGGGGAGAGACCTAGATACCTAGATATTTTAGGGGAGAGACCTAGATACCTAGATATTTTAGGAGAGAGACCTAGATATTTTAGGAGAGAGACCTAGATACTTGGATATTTTAGGGGGAGAGACTTAGATACGTAGATATTTTAGGGAAGAGAGACCTATATTTTAGGAGAGAGACTTGAGGGAGAGAGACCTAGATTATTTAGGAGATAAACTAGATATTTGAGGAGAGAGACCTATCTATTTTAGAAGAGAGACGTAGATACCTAGATATTTTAGGAGAGAGACCTAGATACCTAGATATTTTAGAAGAGACCTAGATATTTTAGATAATTTAGGAGAGACACCTAGATACTAGATATTTTAAAAGAAAGTTAGGAGGAGAGAGACTAGATAACTTAATATTTTAGAGGAGAGAGGCGAGATACTGTATATTTTAGGGGAGAGAGACTTACATATCTAGATATTTTAGGGGAGAAACGATATTTTAAGAGAGAGACCATATATTTTAGGAGAGAGACTAGATATTTTAGGAGAGATATCTAGATTTAGATTTGTTAAGCGCAACGTATAAATACCCTTCTACTCTAACTAAGGTCTTCATCTAAAAAATCCAAAAACTAGTAGTATTCTACCGAATGTCTTGTATTCTCTTTTCGATTGGTCTTAATAAAGAGTGCATAATGTTTCCAAGAGAGTTGTGTTCAACAACCACATTTCACAAAAAAAAAATGCTAGCATGATATCACGGCGAACATAAATATTGAACGTACACGCCCGTACTAATATAACATAATGGAAAAGTATCCCAATGCATATGATATACAAATATGCATAAGGTTCCATAATTTACATTTCATAACATAACATTTAATATCTTTCTTTTTTTTTTCCTTTCATAACAGAGTTCATTTATGTAACATGCATGTATGACATCTCACAATCCTCGCAAACTTTATATGTAAGATATACATTTCATTCATGACGTTTCAATTCATTCATAAAAGTAGTGTAATGGGTTTACATGCATACGTGACGTACGTCTCATATCAATACAAAGATACATAAACATCTCATAACATAAGCATAACACATATTTATGGTACATGTATAAGCCACATGACATGAACCATCATAGATCAAATAATAACCTAACTCAAACAATAAGGTCACTTGGTCGATCTTGGCCAAAGTCATTAACAATTTGATAGACACCTCGAAACAACAATCCAACGTCTAACTCTTACCTATAACAATTAATATAACATGCTTAGGACCTACTAATAACTTAACTTAGCTAAACATTATGATCAATTCCAATATAACTGACGAGATGCATGTCCTTTAACTAACGAGATGTATAGGCTATGACCTTCCAATGTTGTATCAACACACACTTGAACCCTTTCTTGAAGGCATCACTATAAACAATATAACATCAAAAATCTTTAGAACTGTAAATACTGGCATCGACACTAATGGAAAAGTAGGGTTGTCATGTATTGCTATTTCTAATGTTGTCACTACTTTCTTTGTTTAAATTTATTTCCTTACAAGCACGTTTGAATTCAATGAAAATTACTTTTTAAATTCATCGTGGGAGAACTTAAATGAAAACTTCCTTTTTATTAAAAGACTTATATGAATGTTTTAGTCGGTTGCTTATTTATAACTTACTCAATGACTCGCTACACATAGTAAGACTATAGTTAAATGACAGTTATTCTAAATGGTCATATATAATAAACATCTAATGTATAGTAATGAATGTAAATCATTATATACGGTAGATTGTTATACATAATAAAAATACATATAGTAAATAGAACCATATCTACCATTTTAAAGATGTATTTTGTGAATTTTTTGTATTCATATTCGAAGTCATCAATATAAATATATAAGACATATTCTTTTTTGATTTTCTCTCTCCTAATATTTGTTTTATATTATTTGTTTTAATATAAATGTGAGATATTGTGCAGTCCTAACAAAAATATGCCAAAAAAGAACCTGTTGGTAAGGTTGAGTGTAATAGCCCAAAAATAAATAAATAAATAAAAAAAAAAAAAAAAAATTATAACAATAAATTAATTAATGAATTAAAATTAAAATTAAAAAAAAAATTCTCCACCTCTCTCCACTAACCTCTCATCCCTTCCCACAATTATCACTCCTCACCCATCCTTAACCCAACTGCAAAAAATGAATAAAAGAGAAAAAACAATGGTCATATTTGAGAAGAAGTAAAATGGCTTTCAACATAAGCAATAAGCAAGATTGGAGATTTAGAGATTTTTGTCAGTTATTACAGTAAAATCCTATCTCAAATTTTATTTTCTTTTATAGTTATGGTTATAAGAAATTTCCTTTTTCTTTCTAGTTATGGTTATAAGAAATTAATTTAGGATCAAATCTTATTTCATATCTTTAACAGTAATAATCAGATCCCATATACAATTGATTAGATTTTTGTTAGCATTTGAAGTTATCCGAAATAAGGTTATAAGATTAGATTGGCAGATCTATAAACTAAAAGATCGTAGCCAAACAATGGACTTAAAATTGGCCAGTAATATCTATTATCTATTTACACAATTGAAAAACCTATTTACAAAATGAAAATAATGAGAGAGAGAGGGAGGGAGATTGAGGAAAGATTTTTTGAACAGTATTTAACACTAGGAAATATCAGAGGGCAGTGAGCTCCTTTAAATTTTGTATAACAAAAAATATCAGAATTTTAAGATGGCCAATGTAAATTAGGGAAATAATTGTATAGAGTTAAAACTTGAAACTGATGTCATGAGTTCATATAGGTTGACTCGGATTTCAAAGGACTATCGACATGGTTATATTTGTTGTTGACATGTGCCCCATGGTTTTGCACGTGTCATATATATTGATATGTGTGAATTGTCTGTGGATCGATATACTTCTTATTTGTTATGTATATGATATAATATGTGAATTGTTTGATAATAATTACGGTACGATGAGTTCAATGATATGTTTGAGATAGGATACGAGAAGGATGCACAAAACGAAATGTAACGATAGGAGTAAAATACGTTCATGAAACGTTAAGGTTAGGTTACATACCAGAGTGATATGGATAAGAGAGATTGATGGAAGAATACGGTTAGGCTACGGGTAGAAAGGGATAGGTTTGTGATAGATTGATAGAACGATAGCGTTAGGTTAAGTCCTTGTGATGAGATAACTAAGGTACGTTCACGTAATGATATGTCTATGATAGGTATAAGAACGTTAAGGCTATGATAAGTTAGAGAACGATATGACTATGAAGTGTTTACCTTATGACTCGTTTATGATATGATACATTGTGATGCAATATGTCATGGTATGATGTGTATATGATGAAATGTTATGTTAAAAGCATAGAACGTTATGTTAGGCCTCTTAAATTGTGTGTATACAACATGAATTGTATGACATGGAATATGGTAAACTGCTTGGAATCATAATCCCAATAGGAATATGTATGAAACGTAAATTGAAAATGAGAATGACATGAAGCATGGAACGTGACAGGGGGTTAGGTTCATTAATGATAAATGTAGAAGTAGCGGGACCTCATGCATTATGTGTGTGTTCATGCATCTGGGGGGATACCCCTATCCCATCACGAGGGTACGGACGCGTACATCCAATGGCAGGACAACGATCGTTATGCTTTGCATAGCGCTGTTGTGACGGTTACTAGTTTTAACAGGTCCCGGCATAAGGGGCTCCTAGAGTATGTCCACCAGATAAGAAAAGTGGCCCAGCGGTGTGCGAACTAGCTGGTGAGCCCATACTCGCACGTATTGTCTGTGTGTAGAGTATATGGTACACATCCACGATTACCCATTAGTTCAGCACCAGAGGGAAAACGAAACGAAAGATAGGTCCCATCATTTCATTGCATGTGATTGTTGCATTTAACCCCAATAGTGGGGTCACTTTCTAGAGTATTTGTTTAAATACTTAAGCCATGTGCTACTATATTTTTCAGGTTAAGGCAAGGCATTCCTGTACGACTGATGACGGCATCGCAACTCGAGATCATGGCACATGCATAGGATAGTGATATTTATTTTCTTAGACTTAAGCTAGAATAGGATGTTTTAAACTTAAACGCTTATTTATTTTATTTCAGATTTTTTGTTGTGTCATTTTAAAGATGTTTTCAAAACACGTAAGTCACTGGTTGTATTTTAAGTTAAAGGTTATGTTTTATGGAATTTAAATGAAGTCTTTCGCATTCAATGTTTATGGTACGTATAAAGTAGCGACCTTAAATTAAGTAGAAAATTTTGGGTCGTTTAGTTTCCATCCAACCCTTCCAAGCCAAATTGGAGTTAGTGCTCCAAAACGGCTTATAATTAACATATTATTGTTTTTAGAATTTATTTTACTAAATTTAACACCGTATCAAGTCTCATTTTCAAGAGAAGAGGAAGATATAAATCTCTACTTGAAAACAAGACACAACACCATTGAAGAAAAGAAGATCATGCAAATTCTCAAATCTTTTGTTGTTTGTGTTTTCTCTATGGCGTTCACCTACAAACTCAAACGATGTAATTGTGGTCAGTCTATTTACTTTTTTAACATAGTTTATTTTTATTTATTTAAGAACCTGAATCAAAGAGCACAAATAAATTGAATAATAAATTAAATAGAATTTCAACCATTTTTTGGTTTTTCTGTTTCAAGATATTTCTTAGAGAAAGTTTGAATAATAGATCTACTAAGAATTGAAAATATAAGACTCTTTTTGTAATACTAGTATTTCTTGTTTGCCTTATGGATGGAAATATATATTAATGTCTCAATTGGTTTACACAGCATCCAATTCTGAACTTCCATTGACAAAGTGGGAAGTGGTGATTTGGAACAGCCCTGCAAATCCACCTCTACTAAAAATAAAAAATTAAACTATCTAATTTTGACATAATGTTTTTAATGTTTTTATTTTCATATATTCCTTAAAATCTATATGTATATATTTATTTTAGTGTGTGGGTATCTAACCTAAAATTCTGGATTGGCTATGAATTTAGGCTTGCATATCATCAAACCACGAACCTAATTCAATTGGGACTTTAGGGAGAATTCTTCTCGAACAACATTGTTTTGGTGCAACTTTTAGAGCAAATTAGGGCATGCTTCTTTCAAGGTTTTTTTGGCCAGAAAAGGGAACATGTCTTTCTGGTGGATGTGGTGATGAAAGATGCATATGGTTTGCCGATACTAAATGGTTTTCATTGTTTAATAGTCCTCAAAACAAATTTGAGTTAAAATAATTATGAAAAATAAAAACATGTACACTGAAGCTCAAATGAGAGTATTTGGGTAAAACATGGAATTCTCATCACTAATCTACAGCCACACATTGGTCAAGTCTTCACGACCACAACATAGAATTTTCAACATTAAACTACATAGATCATCTATTAAATTTTTTATTAAATTACTCCTAAATACTTAGGATGGTTGATTTTGATGACCAATATCAAAGCCATCAAGTGTTAGATTCAAATTTTAAATCTAGGCGACCAATTTCAAGTTCTCTACGGTAAAAGAAATAATGCATTTATATAACAATATCAAAATCAATCATAAACTTTCTTTTACTTCCATAATTTTATGAAACATTTGCTTGGAAAGTGTCTAAAATATAAGTGAAAGGTATCTCAAATTAAGCACGGAGGAATAACATTTCATGTTTCTAAATTAAATGAGTGAAGTATTTTTCTTCAATCTGGCATGAACAATTGGATTCCCGAGAATTCTCACAACTCATCATGATTTTCATTTCTTCCCCCGGGTGTTTAGGTCAAAAAATGCAATCACATACAATCATGGTGCCTATCTTTTCATAAGACATCATGACCTTATTCTCTACTTCAAGTTCGAGTAAAGTTTGATGTGTTGCATAATATCATCATGTACATAATAAGGAAGTGTACATATGTGTACTAATCATAACAAGGAAGTATCTCAATACATTTGACATGCAAAATGTATGAGGTCTCACAGTTTCGAATCATGATATATAGTTATGATGCAAATCATCCATCCATTCTTTTTACGATATAATGTTCCTATGAGACATGCATACGTATACTGAACATATCTTTTATGGTTAATCTACATGACTTGTAAATGACTCATAGGCACAGCGTGAACATGTTAACCTAATATACATGGTGTAATATATGGAGGTTCATGCATTATATATCATTCATATCACAACGTAGATTCACAGCATAGTATCATTCATATTATAATATAAAGTGTCACATAGAACAACACATATTAACAAGGGCTACAAGACACTTGTCATTCATACAACATAAAAGTAATCCAACGTGGCCCATAAGCATCAATAGTTTTACTTTTATGTTCAAGATGTGTGACTAAACTGAAACTATCAAACTAAAACTTACATAATGTAATAACTTCAACTATTTTTCCTGTTCTCTATTTTTATTACATCTATTAGTATAAATAATTTTGAAATAATCAAACTTTGCATCGGTTGAAAATTGATAATACTATTTGCACATGAATTTCATTATTATCCAAATCGAATAAATGAATGAAATAATGATATATTAAAAATAAAAAAAATTTGTCATAGGAGGTCATTTGATCTATTTGTATGACTCTGAGGTCTTGAGTTCAATTCTTGTAATACTTGAACGTGGTCTTAAGATAAACTAATAACTTTACTACAGACATACTCATCGACTCATGTAGTTTTATGAACGTGTCCAACTTCATTAGTTTTGTCATAATATATACAACTAACTTGTTCTTGTGTGACACAATGCTTCAGCTCAATAACTCCATCTCTGGTCAAATCATGCAGGAAATGAAACCTCACATCAATGTATTTACTACGTCCATGAATGATTGAATTCTTGGATAGCTTAACAGTGAAACTGTTATCAAATAACATTTTTTTTCATAAACTCTCCTCATCCACACCCCTTGACAAGCACAAGAGGAAGCTGCCACAATTTCTGCTTCAGTAGTAGACAAAGTAACTACAAGTTGTTTTTTGGAGGACCAAGACATAGTTCCATCACTGAGTAAGAACACATAACCAGAAGTGCTTTTCCTGTCATATATATCTCCTGCAAAATCACGGTCAGTATATGCTATCAACTCTCCATTACCCGTTTTCTAATAAAGAACTCCCAAATCTATAATACCTTTTAAGTATCTCAACACCCTTTTTGCAGCTTGCAAATGCAGCTCTGATGAATTTGCCATAAATATACTAATGAGAGACACTACATACATTAAATCCAACCTTGTTGCAATAAGATACATTAAATTCATCCTTTGTTAGTCTAACCCCAGGAACAACATGGTTTTTCATACTATTACTTTTTTCATCATAAACTTGACCAAAACTTCTTTTGCATACTTTCTTTAACTAATGTAAATGTCTTCAGGATTTTGTAAAATCTCTACACCGAGAAAATATTTCATTTTTTCCCAAATCAGTCATTTCAAATTGAAGTTTCATAGAATTCTTGAACTTAACAAATATGCTCTCATCATTACCAATAAATGTCTTTTTTAATTTGTATACCTTGTATTCTTGACATTTTTTCTCATAACCTTGTGGTTGCTCGACAAAGACGGCTTCTTATAACTCTCCATATAAGGAAGCACTTTTCACGTCAAGCTGATACACTTTCCAACTATTCCGAGCTGCTAAAGCAATTATCATTCGAATACTATCCCACCTAGCTACAGGTACAAATGCCTTGGTATAGTCTATACCATGTTGTTGTGCATAACTTTTTGCTACCAACGTAGCCTTATACTTGTCAACTTCGCCATTTTCTTTTAGTTTGATTTTGAAAACCCACTTTACTCCAATCTTCTTCATTCCTCTAGGAAAATTTGTCAACTCCCAAGTCTCATTTCGTTCTATGGCTTCTATCTCCAAGTCCATTGTAGTTCACTATTTTGAACTTTGAACAGCTTCTTCAAAGGTAGTCGAATCTATAGTTGAGGTTAATAGAACTAAATTGTTGTGCTCAGCTTCTTCAGAAAATTCTCCCTTGCTCACATAATCTCCATCCATAATGGTGCTCTTCTATTTCTCACTTCGGGTGTGCTTTAGATGGATCATTGGAATATATATTAACTTCCCCTTCTTCTTCTACTATCACCTCCTCTTCAGATTCTTCCTCACTTTGATCATGTTCGCTTTCTTCTATATTACTATCTTTCCATTCGTGGGTATCAAGTTCAACTTCTTCGTTAGTTTTACCCCAATTCCAACATTTGTTTTCTTCAAAAATCACCTCTCTGCTTGCAATTATCTTCTTGGACACTAGAACATAGAGTCTATATGTTCTAGACTCTTCACTCATCCCTAGTAGCACACACTGAAAATTTTGATCATCTAACTTCTTTCTCTTACCGTCTGATACATGAACACGGTCAATGTATCCAAAAACTAAAAAATAATTAGTATTCTTGTTTGCTTTTTCTATCGAAATATATATTAATGTCTCGTGTGGTTTACAGCATCCAATTCTCAACTTCCATTAATGCCTCACTTGTTTTTTAAGGTTTTTATTTTTGTATTTTAATGTTTCTATTTTCGTATATTCCTTAAAATTTATATGTATATGTTTATCTTAGTTTGTGGGTATCTAACCTAAAATTTTGGATTGGCTATGGACTTAGGCGTGCATATCGTCAATCCAGAAACCCAATTCAATTGGGAGTTTAGGGAGAATTTTTCTTGAAGGACATTGTTTTGGTGCAACTTTGCCACTAGATTAGGGCATGCTTCATTCGAAGTTTTCTGGCCAGAAAAGGGAACATGGCTTTCTGATCGATGTAGTAATGAAAGATAATTTGCATATAATAA
>NW_019272867.1:0-10498 GCF_002738345.1 Cucurbita maxima
TATATCTAAGAAACGGAGTGCATAAAACAGTCAAAAAGTTCGTCAAATCGAACCCTTCTTCGGAAACCCAAACTGGGAAGTTGTTAGTACGTGCTAAAAAAACCAAGTCACGGTCCACATTTTTCGAAAGTTTTGTGAGGAATGATAAGACTTGATGATTTAGAATATTATTTCTAAGAAACGGAGTGCATAAAACAGTAAAAGAGTTCGTCAAATCGAACCCTTCTTCGGAAACCCAAACAGGGAAGTTGTTAGTACGTGCTATAAAAACCGAGTCACGGTCCACATTTTTCGAAAGTTTTGTTTGGAATGATAAGGCTTGATGATTTAGAATATTATTTCTAAGAAACGGAGTGCATAAAATAGTAAAAGAGTTCGTCAAATCGAACCCTTCTTCGGAAACCCGAACAGGGAAGTTTTTAGTACGTTAAAAAAAAACCGAGTCACGGTCCACTTTTTTCGAATGTTTTGTTTGGAATGATAAGGCTTGATGATTTAGAATATTATTTCTAAGAAACGGAGTGCATAAAACAGTAAAAGAGTTCGTCAAATCGAACCCTTCTTCGGAAACCCGAACAGGGAAGTTTTTAGTACGTTAAAAAAAAACCGAGTCACGGTCCACATTTTTCGAAAGTTTTGTCAGGAATGATAAGGCTTGATGATTTAGAATATTATTTCTAAGAAACGGAGTGCATAAAACAGTAAAAGAGTTCGTAAAATCGAACCCTTCTTCGGAAACCCAAACAGGGAAGTTGTTAGTACGTGCTAAAAAAACCGAGTCACGGTCGACATTTTTCGAAAGTTTTGTGAGGAATGATAAGGCTTGATGATTTAGAATATTATTTCTAAGAAACGGAGTGCATAAAACTGTAAAAGAGTTCGTCAAATCGAACCCTTCTTCGGAAAACCGAACAGGGAAGTTTTTAGTACGTGCTAAAAAAACCGAGTCACGGTCCACATTTTTCTCAAGTTTTGTTTGGAATGATAAGGCTTGATGATTTAGAATATTATTTCTAAGAAACGGAGTGCATAAAACAGTCAAAGAGTACTTCAAATCGAACCCTTCTTCGGAAACCCAAACAGGGAAGTTGTTAGTACGTGCTAAAAAAACCGAGTCACGGTCCACATTTTTCGAAAGTTTTGTTTGGAATGATAAGGCTTGATGATTTAGAATATTATTTCTAAGAAACGGAGTGCATAAAACAGTCAAAGAGTACTTTAAATCGAACCCTTCTTCGGAAACCCAAACAGGGATGTTTTTAGTACGTGCTAAAAAACCGAGTCACGGTCCACATTTTTCTAAAGTTTTGTTTGGAATGATAAGGCTTGATGATTTAGAATATTATTTCTAAGAAACGGAGTGCATCAAACAGTCAAAGAGTACTGTAAATCGAACCCTTCATCGGAAACCCAAACACGGAAGTTTTTAGTACGTGCTAAAAAACCGAGTCACGGTCCACATTTTTCTAAAGTTTTGTTTGGAATGATAAGGCTTGATGATTTAGAATATTATATCTAAGAAACGGAGTGCATAAAACAGTCAAAAAGTTCGTCAAATCGAACCCTTCTTCGGAAACCCAAACTGGGAAGTTGTTAGTACGTGCTAAAAAAACCAAGTCACGGTCCACATTTTTCGAAAGTTTTGTGAGGAATGATAAGACTTGATGATTTAGAATATTATTTCTAAGAAACGGAGTGCATAAAACAGTAAAAGAGTTCGTTAAATCGAACCCTTCTTCGAAAACCCAAACAGGGAAGTTGTTAGTACGTGCTAAAAAAACCGAGTCACGGTCCACATTTGTCGAAAGTTTTGTTTGGAATGATAAGGCTTGATGATTTAGAATATTATTTCTAAGAAACGGAGTGCATAAAACAGTCAAAGAGTACTTTAAATCGAACCCTTCTTCGGAAACCCAAACAGGGAAGTTTTTAGTACGTGCTAAAAAACCGAGTCACGGTCGACGTTTTTCGAAATTTTTGTGAGGAATGATAAGGCTTGATGATTTAGAATATTATTTCTAAGAAACGGAGTGCATAAAACAGTAAAAGAGTTCGTCAAATCGAACCCTTCTTCGGAAACCCGAACAGGGAAGTTTTTAGTACGTACTAAAAAATCCGAGTCACGGTCCACTTTTTTCGAAAGTTTTGTTTGGAATGATAAGGCTTGATGATTTAGAATATTATTTCTAAGAAACGGAGTGCATAAAACAGTAAAAGAGTTCGTCAAATCGAACCCTTCTTCGGAAACCCGAACAGGGAAGTTTTTAGTACGTGCTAAAAAAATCGAGTCACGGTCCACATTTTTCGAAAGTTTTGTTTGGAATGATAAGGCTTGATGATTTAGAATATTATTTCTAAGAAACGGAGTGCATAAAACAGTAAAAGAGTTCGTCAAATCGAACCCTTCTTCGGAAACCCAAACAGGGAAGTTGTTAGTACGTGCTAAAAAAACCGAGTCACGGTCAACATTTTTCGAAAGTTTTGTGAAGAATGATAAGGTTTGATGATTTAGAATATTATTTCTAAGAAACGGATTGCATAAAACAGTAAAAGAGTTCGTCAAATCGAACCCTTCTTCGGAAACCCAAACAGGGAAGTTGTTAGTACGTGCTAAAAAAACCGAGTCACGGTCCACATTTTTCGAAAGTTTTGTGAGGAATGANAGTTGTTAGTACGTGCTAAAAAAACCGAGTCACGGTCCACATTTGTCGAAAGTTTTGTGAGGAATGAAAAGGCTTGATGATTTAGAATATTATTTCTAAGAAACGGAGTGCATAAAACAGTCAAAGAGTACTTTAAATCGAACCCTTCTTCGGAAACCCAAACAGGGAAGTTTTTACTACGTGCTAAAAAACCGAGTCACGGTCGACGTTTTTCGAAATTTTTGTGAGGAATGATAAGGCTTGATGATTTAGAATATTATTTGTAAGAAACGGAGTGCATAAAACAGTAAAAGAGTTCGTCAAATCAAACCCTTCTTCGGAAACCCGAACAGGGAAGTTTTTAGTACGTTCTAAAAAAACCGAGTCACGGTCCACTTTTTTCGAAAGTTTTGTTTGGAATGATAAGGCTTGATGATTTAGAATATTATTTCTAAGAAACGGAGTGCATAAAACAGTCAAAGAGTACTTTAAATCGAACCCTTCTTCGGAAACCCAAACAGGGAAGTTTTTAGTACGTGCTAAAAAACCGAGTCACGGTCGACGTTTTTCGAAATTTTTGTGAGGAATGATAAGGCTTGATGATTTAGAATATTATTTCTAAGAAACGGAGTGCATAAAACAGTAAAAGAGTTCGTCAAATCGAACCCTTCTTCGGAAACCCGAACAGGGAAGTTTTTAGTACGTGCTAAAAAAACCGAGTCACGGTCCACATTTTTCGAAAGTTTTGTTTGGAATGATAAGGCTTGATGATTTATAATATTATTTCTAAGAAACGGAGTGCATAAAACAGTCAGAGAGTACTTTAAATCGAACCCTTTTTCGGAAACCCAAACACGGAAGTTTTTAGTACGTGGTAAAAAACCGAGTCACGGTCGACGTTTTTCGAAACTTTTGTGAGGAATGGTAAGGCTTGATGATTTAGAATATTATTTCTAAGAAACGGAGTGCATAAAACAGTCAAAGAGTTCGTCAAATCGAACCCTTCGTCGGAAACCCAAACAGGGAAGTTGTTAGTACGTGCTAAAAAAACCGAGTCACGGTCCACATTTTTCGAAAGTTTTGTGAGGAATGATAAGGCTTGATGATTTAGAATATTATTTCTAAGAAACGAAGTGCATAAAACAGTAAAAGAGTTCGTCAAATCGAACCCCTCTTCGGAAACCCAAATAGGGAAGTTTTTAGTACGTGCTAAAAAACGAGTCACGGTCCACATTTGTCGAAAGTTTTGTTTGGAATGATAAGGCTTGATGATTTAGAATATTATTTCTAAGAAACGGAGTGCATAAAACCGTAAAAGAGTTCGTCAAATCGAACCCCTCTTCGGAAACCCAAACAGGGAAGTTGTTAGTACGTGCTAGAAAAACCGAGTCACGGTCCACATTTTTCGAAAGTTTTGTGAGGAATGATAAGGCTTGATGATTTAGAATATTATATCTAAGAAACGGAGTGCATAAAACAGTAAAAGAGTTCGTCAAATCGAACCCTTTTTAGAATATTATATCTAAGAAACGGAGTGCATAAAACAGTAAAAGAGTTCGTCAAATCGAACCCTTGTTCGGAAACCCGAACAGGGAAGTTTTTAGTACGTTCTAAAAAAACCGAGTCACGGTCCACTTTTTTCGAAAGTTTTGTTTGGAATGATAAGGCTTGATGATTTAGAATATTATTTCTAAGAAACGGAGTGCATAAAACAGTAAAAGAGTTCGTCAAATCGAACCCTTCTTCGGAAACCCAAACAGGGAAGTTGTTAGTACGTGCTAAAAAAACCGAGTCACGGTCCACATTTGTCGAAAGTTTTGTGAGGAATGATAAGGCTTGATGATTTAGAATATTATTTCTAAGAAACGGAGTGCATAAAACAGTAAAACAGTTCGTCAAATCGAACCCTTCTTCGGAAACCCGAACAGGGAAGTTTTTAGTACGTGCTAAAAAAACCGAGTCACGGTCGACAGTTTTCGTAAGTTTTGTGAGGAATGATAAGGCTTGATGATTTAGAATATTATTTCTAAGAAACAGAGTGCATAAAACAGTCAAAGAGTTCTTCAAATCGAACCCTTCTTCGGAAAATATTTCTAAGAAACAGAGTGCATAAAACAGTCAAAGAGTTCTTCAAATCGAACCCTTCTTCGGAAAATCGAACAGGAAAGTTTTTAGTATGTGCTAAAAAAACCGAGTCACGGTCCACATTTTTCGAAACTTTTGTGAGGAATGGTAAGGCTTGATGATTTAGAATATTATTTCTAAGAAACGGAGTGCATAAAACAGTAAAAGAGTTCGTCAAATCGAACCCTTCTTCGGAAACCCAAACAGGGAAGTTGTTAGTACGTGCTAAAAAAACCGAGTCACGGTCCACATTTTTCGAAAGTTTTGTGAGAAATGATAAGGCTTGATGATTTAGAATATTATTTCTAAGAAACAGAGTGCATAAAACAGTAAAACAGTTCGTCAAATCGAACCCTTCTTCGGAAACCCGAACAGGGAAGTTTTTAGTACGTGCTAAAAAAACCGAGTCACGGTCGACAGTTTTTGTAAGTTTTGTGAGGAATGATAAGGCTTGATGATTTAGAATATTATTTCTAAGAAACAGAGTGCATAAAACAGTCAAAGAGTTCTTCAAATCGAACCCTTCTTCGGAAAACCGAACAAGAAAGTTTTGTGCATAAAACAGTCAAAGAGTTCTTCAAATCGAACCCTTCTTCGGAAAACCGAACAAGAAAGTTTTTAGTATGTGCTAAAAAAACCGAGTCACGGTCCACATTTTTCGAAAGTTTTGTGAGGAATGATAAGGCTTGATGATTTAGAATATTATATCTAAGAAACAGAGTGCATAAAAAAGTCAAAGAGTACTTTAAATCGAACCCTTCTTCGGAAACCCAAACACGGAAGTTTTTAGTACGTGCTAAAAAACCGAGTCACGGTCGAAGTTTTTCGAAATTTTTGTGAGGAAGGATAAGGCTTGATGATTTAGAATATTATATCTAAGAAACGGAGTGCATAAAACAGTCAAAGAGTTCGTCAAATCGAACCCTTCTTCGGAAACCCAAACAGGGAAGTTGTTAGTACGTGCTAAAAAAACGAGTCACGGTCCACATTTGTCGAAAGTTTTGTTTGGAATGATAAGGCTTGATGATTTAGAATATTATTTCTAAGAAACGGAGTGCATAAAACCGTAAAAGAGTTCGTCAAATCGAACCCTTCTTCGGAAACCCGAACAGGGAAGTTTTTAGTACGTGCTAAAAAAATCGAGTCACGGTCGACAGTTTTCGTAAGTTTTGTGAGGAATGATAAGGCTTGATGATTTAGAATATTATTTCTAAGAAACAGAGTGCATAAAACAGTAAAAGAGTTCGTCAAATCGAACCCTTCTTCGGAAACCCGAACAGGGAAGTTTTTAGTACGTGCTAAAAAAACCGAGTCACGGTCCACATTTTTCGAAAGTTTTGTTTGGAATGATAAGGCTTGATGATTTAGAATATTATTTCTAAGAAACGGAGTGCATAAAACAGTCAAAGAGTACTTTAAATCGAACCCTTCTTCGGAAACCCAAACAGGGAAGTTTTTAGTACGTGCTAAAAAACCGAGTCACGGTCGACGTTTTTCGAAATTTTTGTGAGGAATGATAAGGCTTGATGATTTAGAATATTATTTCTAAGAAACGGAGTGCATAAAACAGTAAAAGAGTTCGTCAAATCGAACCCTTCTTCGGAAACCCGAACAGGGAAGTTTTTAGTACGTTCTAAAACAGCCGAGTCACGGTCCACTTTTTTCGAAAGTTTTGTTTGGAATGATAAGGCTTGATGATTTAGAATATTATTTCTAAGAAACAGAGTGCATAAAACAGTCAGAGTGTACTTTAAATCGAACCCTTCTTCGAAAACTCAAACAGGGATGTTTTTAGTACGTGCTAAAAAACCGAGTCACAGTCGACGTTTTTCGAAACTTTTGTGAGGAATGGTAAGGCTTGATGATTTAGAATATTATTTCTAAGAAACGGAGTGCATAAAACAGTAAAAGAGTTCGTCAAACCGAACCCTTCTTCGGAAACCCAAACAGGGAAGTTGTTAGTACGTGCTAAAAAAACCGTGTCACGGTCGACATTTTTCGAAAGTTTTGTGAGGAATGATAAGGCTTGATGATTTAGAATATTATTTCTAAGAAACGGAGTGCATAAAACAGTAAAAGAGTTCGTCAAACCGAACCCTTCTTCGGAAACCCAAACAGGGAAGTTGTTAGTACGTACTAAAAAAACCGTGTCACGGTCGACATTTTTCGAAAGTTTTGTGAGGAATGATAAGGCTTGATGATTTAGAATATTATTTCTAAGAAACGGAGTGCATAAAACGGTCAAAGAGTACTTTAAATCGAACCCTTCTTCGGAAACCCAAACAGGGAAGTTGTTAGTACGTACTAAAAAAACCGTGTCACGGTCGACATTTTTCGAAAGTTTTGTGAGGAATGATAAGGCTTGATAGTTTAGAATATTATTTCTAAGAAACGGAGTGCATAAAACAGTCAAAGAGTACTTTAAATCGAACCCTTCTTCGGAAACCCAAACAGGGAAGTTGTTAGTACGTACTAAAAAAACCGTGTCACGGTCGACATTTTTCGAAAGTTTTGTGAGGAATGATAAGGCTTGATGATTTAGAATATTATTTCTAAGAAACGAAGTGCATAAAACAGTAAAATTGTTCGTCAAACCGAACCCTTCTTCGGAAACCCAAACAGGGAAGTTGTTAGTACGTGCTAAAAAAACCGAGTCACGGTCGACATTTTTCGGAAGTTTTGTGAGGAATGATAAGGCTTGATAGTTTAGAATATTATTTCTAAGAAACGGAGTGCATAAAACAGTCAAAGAGTACTTTAAATCGAACTCTTCTTCGGAAACCCAAACAGGGAAGTTGTTAGTACGTGCTAAAAAAACCGAGTCACGGTCGACATTTCTTGAAAGTTTTGTGAGGAATGATAAGGCTTGATGATTTAGAATATTATTTCTAAGAAACGGAGTGCATAAAACAGTAAAAGAGTTCGTCAAATCGAACCCTTCTTCGGAAACCCGAACAGGGAAGTTTTTAGTACGTTCTAAAAAAACCGAGTCACAGTCGACATTTTTCGAAAGTTTTGTGAGGAATGATAAGGCTTGATGATTTAGAATATTATTTCTAAGAAACGAAGTGCATAAAACAGTAAAAGAGTTCGTCAAATCGAACACTTCTTCGGAAACCCGAACAGGGAAGTTTTTAGTACATGCTAAAAAACCCGAGTCACGGTCGACATTTTTCGAAAGTTTTGTGAGGAATGATAAGGCTTGATGATTTAGAATATTATTTCTAAGAATCGAAGTGCATAATACAGTAAAAGAGTTCGTCAAATCGAACACTTCTTCGGAAACCCGAACAGGGAAGTTTTTAGTACGTGCTAAAAAATCCGAGTCACGGTCGACATTTTTCGAAAGTTTTGTGAGGAATGATAAGGCTTGATGATTTAGAATATTATTTCTAAGAAACGGAGTGCATAAAACAGTAAAAGAGTTCGTCAAACCGAACCCTTCTTCGGAAAACCGAACAGGGATGTTGTTAGTACGTGCTAAAACAACCGAGTCACAGTCGACATTTTTCGTAAGTTTTGTGAGGAATGATAAGGCTTGATAGTCTAGAATATTATTTCTAAGAAACAGAGTGCAGAAAACAGTCAAAGAGTACTTTAAATCGAACCCTTCTTCGGAAACCCAAAGAGGGAAGTTTTTAGTACGTGTTAAAAAACCGATTCACGGTCGACGTTTGTCGAAATTTTTGTGAGGAATGATAAGGCTTGATGATTTAGAATATTATTTCTAAGAAACGGAGTGCATAAAATAGTAAAAGAGTTCGTCAAATCGAACCCTTCTTCGGAAACCCGAACAGGGAAGTTTTTAGTACGTTCTAAAAAAACCGAGTCACAGTCGACATTTTTCGAAAGTTTTGTGAGGAATGATAAGGCTTGATGATTTAGAATATTATTTCTAAGAAACGAAGTGCATAAAACAGTAAAAGAGTTCGTCAAATCGAACACTTCTTCAGAAACCCGAACAGGGAAGTTTTTAGTACGTGCTAAAAAACCCGAGTCACGGTCGACATTTTTCGTAAGTTTTGTGAGGAATGATAAGGCTTGATGATTTAGAATATTATTTCTAAGAAACGAAGTGCATAAAACAGTAAAAGAGTTCGTCAAACCGAACAGGGATGTTGTTAGTACGTGCTAAAACAACCGAGTCACAGTCGACATTTTTCGAAAGTTTTGTGAGGAATGATAAGGCTTGATGATTTAGAATATTATTTCTAAGAAACGGAGTGCATAAAACAGTCAAAGAGTACTTTAAATCGAACCCTTCTTCGGAAACCCGAACAGGGAAGTTTTTAGTACGTGTTAAAAAACCGATTCACGGTCGACGTTTGTCGAAAGTTTTGTGAGGAATGATAAGGCTTGATGATTTAGAATATTATTTCTAAGAAACGGAGTGCATAAAACAGTAAAAGAGTTCGTCAAACCGAACCCTTCTTCGGAAAACCGAACAGGGATGTTGTTAGTACGTGCTAAAACAATCGAGTCACAGTCGACATTTTTCGTAAGTTTTGTGAGGAATCATAAGGCTTGATAGTTTAGAATATTATTTCTAAGAAACAGAGTGCAGAAAAGAGTCAAAGAGTACTTTAAATCGAACCCTTCTTCGGAAACCCAAAGAGGGAAGTTTTTAGTACGTGTTAAAAAACCGATTCACGGTCGACGTTTGTCGAAATTTTTGTGAGGAATGATAAGGCTTGATGATTTAGAATATTATTTCTAAGAAACGAAGTGCATAAAACAGTAAAAGAGTTCGTCAAATCGAACCCTTCTTCGGAAACCCGAACAGGGAAGTTTTTAGTACGTTCTAAAAAAACCGAGTCACGGTCGACATTTTTCGAAAGTTTTGTGAGGAATGATAAGGCTTGATGATTTAGAATATTATTTCTAAGAAACGGAGTGCATAAAACAGTAAAAGAGTTCGTCAAATCGAACCCTTCTTCGGAAACCCGAACAGGGAAGTTTTTAGTACTCGCTAAAAAAACCGAGTCACGGTCGACATTTTTCGAAAGTTTTGTGAGGAATGATAAGGCTTGATGATTTAGAATATTATTTCTAAGATCGTAAGTGCATAAAACAGTAAAAAGTTCGTCAAATCGAACACTTCTTCGGAAACCCGAACAGGGAAGTTTTTAGTACGTGCTAAAAAACCCGAGTCACGGTCGACATTTTTCGAAAGTTTTGTGAGGAATGATAAGGCTTGATAGTTTAGAATATTATTTCTAAGAAACGGAGTGCATAAAACAGTCAAAGAGTACTTTAAATCGAACCCTTCTTCGGAAACCCAAACAAGGAAGTTGTTAGTACGTGCTAAAAAGACCGAGTCACGGTCGACATTTTTCGAAAGTTTTGTGAGGAATGATAAGGCTTGATGATTTAAAATATTATTTCTAAGAAACGGAGTGCATAAAACAGTAAAAGAGTTCGTCAAATCGAACACTTCTTCGGAAACCCGAACAGGGAAGTTTTTAGTACGTGCTAAAAAAACCGAGTCACGGTCCACATTTTTCGAAAGTTTTGTTTGGAATGATAAGGCTTGATGATTTAGAATATTATTTCTAAGAAACGGAGTGCATAAAACAGTTAAAGAGTACTTTAAATCGAACCCTTCTTCGGAAACCCAAAGAGGGATGTTGTTAGTACGTGTTAAAAAACCGATTCACTGTCGACGTTTTTCGAAATTTTTGTGAGGCATAAGGCTTGATGATTTAGAATATTATTTCTAAGAAACGGAGTGC
>NW_019272868.1:0-10414 GCF_002738345.1 Cucurbita maxima
AATGTCGTACTGAAACGAAGTTAGGTGCCTAAGGCTTTCTGTAAACCATTCCAAAACTGAGAGGTAAACCTAGCATCGCGATCAGACACAATGGAAGTAGGCACGCCATGCAAACGAACTATTTCTCAAACGTATAACTGAGCCCATCGATCCACTCGAAATGTGCTTTTACCCGGGATAAAGTGAGCTATTTTTGTGAGTCTATCAACACTGACCCAGATCACATTAAAACCTCGTCGAGTCTTAGGCAATCCTGATATGAAATCCATACTCACTTTCGCCCATTTCCACTAGGGTTTTGGTTCATTATATACCCAAAAAAACTTGTGTTGAACAAGCTCTTAATCCTCTTTGGGAAAGTAATTTAAGGTTAATATCCATGCAAAAGATTAAATGTTATGAGAGTTTTAATTTAAGGTTAATATCCATGCAAGAACATGTGAATGCAATGACGGGACCTATTCTTTATATCTATTTTAACGGTACTGTACTAACGGGTAATTTGGGCTATATTCTACACACAATCCATACATGCGAGTATGGGCTCACTAGTCAGTTCACACACCACTGAGCCACTTGCCTTGGGCGAGCATACTCTGAAAGCTCCTTAGGTCGAACACTCGTTAGAACTAGTAACCGTCACGACAACGGTATGTAAAACATAACAATCATTGTCTTGCCATTGGATGTACGCGTCTGTACCCTCGTGATTGAATAGGGGTAATCCCCTAAATGCATGAGCACACATAATGCATGAGGCCCCCAACATTTCTAGTTTTGTCATTAATGAATATAACCCTGCTATCATCTTCCATGCTTAACATGTCATTTCGCATTCTTAACTTTACGCATCATACATAATCCTAACGGGGTTACATTTCATTTCATTTATCGTGATAGCATGTCATTCATAACATATTGTATATATACAATTTAGAAAACATAACATAACACTCCATGCTTTTAACATGTCATTTCATAACGTGCAATTCATTCAACAATTACCTTCGTGGTCACACAAAAAAATCTAAACATAACACCTCACATCACAATATATTGTTCATAAACATGTCATATCGTAAACACTTCGTGCTCATATCGTTCCTAACTTATCGTAGCCTAAACGTTCTTATACCTATCACAGTCATATCGTTACGTGAACGTACCTTAGTCATATCATCACAGGAACTTACCCTAATGCTATCGTTCTATCAATCTATCACAAACTTATCCCTGTCTACCCATATCCTAACCATATTCTTTCATCAATCTCTCCTATCCATAGCACTCCGGTATGTAATCTAACCTTAACGTTTCATGAACGTATCTTACTCCTATCGTTACATTTTGTTTTGTGCATCCTTCTTGTATCCAATCTCAAACATATCCTTAAACACATCGTACCACAATTAGTATCATACAATTCACATATTATAACATAACATAAACATAATATAAGCATACTGATTCACAGATAATTCACACATATCAGTATATATGACACGTGCAGAACCACAGGCACGTGTCAACATCAAGTATAACCATGCCGATAGTAAGACCACTTACCTGGTTAGCTTAAGTTGTTGTCCCGAATATATATTTAATGAAAGTTAGATTCTGTCCTTTGAAATTCAAGTCAACCTATGTGAGCCAATGACATCAGTTTCAAGTTTGAATTCTATAAAATTATTTCTCTAATTTACACAGTTACATTGTTAAAAGTCTTGAAATGATTTTCTATAATTATATTTTTATTAAAAAAATTTATTTTCCATGGTTCTTGTAGTATAAAAAAAATAGATAGAGTTATTTCAAATTATTCTGTGCTTTACTCCCATATGTATTTATCTTTCTCTCTATATTTAGTTTGTGGTTTTTAATTTCTAAGGCTTACTGTTTTTTATATATGTATTTACTATGTTGCCTTTTAATTTTGTTCTCATGTATAACAAATTTATAGTGAATCCGTGTTTCCAAATCTTTCCTTATGTTTACTGTTCACAAATTTTCTTGGTCATTCTATTTTTAATCTATTCATTTGACTACTGATATAAATTTAATCTTATATTAGTGAGATTTACTAGAATTCGTATAATGATTGACACTTAATTTCTAACTCAGAGCTAAACCATTGTAATAATTTAAGATTTACTAGAATTCGTATAATGATTGACACTTAATTTCTAACTCAAAGCTAAACCATTGTAATAATTTAATGAACATCTAACTATAATTGACTATGATTTCTAAAAAAAATAAAAGAAAATGAAGATTTAATATATATTATATTTATTAAATCTATCTTCAAGTAAATCTACAGAAAGTCTCAACTGGGTAAAGACCATTCTCATTTTTTTACTCCAATCTGTTGTTTTTCAGTTTTCTTAAAGATGGCTTAAGGAGAGATAATTGTGGGATGGGATGAGATGTTAGTGGAGAGGAGTGAGGAAAGGTTTTTTTTTTTTTTTGGTTTATTTATTTATTTATTATTGTTATTTTAAATATTTTTTTATAATTATTTTTGTTGGCTTATATCTTTATTTATTATTTATTTATTTATTATTATTATTATTATTATTATTATTTTTCTATGACATTCGCATAACCATCATTTATTACATAAACTTCGAAAAACGCTTAAAACAACTATTCTCTAGAAAACACACCCATGTCCTTACGTATTTAAATACGAAATACTGAAATTAAGAGAAAATAAGAGCAATACAAAATAATTTAAAACAATGAAATGCATAACAACCTATTCTAACCTAAACCTAGAAATTTAAATATGAATCTACCCTATCCACGTGCCACAGTCTCTGCTCGTGAAGCAGCCGTCCTCCGTAAAAGTGCACCTTGCCTTGATCTGAAAAATAATGTGGCACACGACTTGAGTATTTCAAAGAATGCTAAGTAAGTGGCCCCACTATAGGGAGCCATGCAAATGAAAACACAAACAATCATTATTTAGGGACCTATCTATCTCTATCATCATAGGGGTGGCCTCTAGTCTCGGACAAAGAGAGCACATGAATGAGTAAAGATGACATTCGAAGGAAAGCAATCCAGAGTATAGATGAATGAGAAAATCTGAAAAAGAGTTGAAAGTTACTACCTATATCAAAGAGGTGCACTTTCCTTTTTGGTGTTTCAACTATAGGAACTCCGAATTCAACTAGAGCAATTTTATGATGGGTGACCTTTTGAGAATTTTTGTAGCAAACACGTGATTGAGGACAAAACGTGTTAGAAGGACTCATGTTGGTTTGCGTTCATAGTTTTTACTATTAGAAGCGAGGAGTAAGTAACCTGACCATATCGTCACGGGAATCCTAGGGCCATTAAGTACCAAATTCATATTTCGAATCTTGGGTATGAGTCATTGCAATTAGAAGCTCAAAACCCGACCAAATTATAAACATTAAAAGAATTCTGATATCCCAAAAGATTCCTCTCAGTACTGTAGATTTCAAATATACAAAATCTTAGGTCTATAAAGAAACCCAACAACACTATGTTGAATTACTACATGGGTGAGCAATCCAACATAAAAGAATAAAAAAGCAGGTTTTTGTGGTTCGGGGATTTTATTTCATTTTTTCCAAGGGTGTATAATTCAAAGATACCCGAAGGAATATTTCTCAAGTAAAATCCATCATCAAATGCTACATAAATGCAGTTTTTAAAGTCACACCGTGGAGAAAGCTAATACTAGTTCCCGGGCCAAAATCCTCAAATGAAGCATGTCCATTCTAACCATTAAAATTGCACCAAAATAAAGTCGTACGCCAAAAGTTCATTGTGAAGCTCTAGTTGAATCGGGCATGCTTGTCCAAAATGCTTTCGCTCAAACGTCATCTCTTGACTTGCAATGAACATTTAAAACTTAGTTTGTTTGATAATTGTAGATAGCCACTTGTCATTCGCTCCATGGTTCTTGCCCTTTGCTCCCTATAGCTTGTATCTTGGATCCTGCAAAACGTGTATTAATAATAATGGATCCTTCAATTTTTCTTTAGATACTCGAGGCTCTTTTGTTGATGCTTAGCCATTTAGGTTTTTGTTCATTATACACCCAAAAAAAAGTTGTGTGGAACAAGCTCTTAATCCTCTTTGGGAAGGTAATTTAAGGTTAATATCCATGCAAAAGATTAAATGCTATGAGAGTTTTGAGTTTGGATATCCGTATGTGTCGCATAGTTATAAATATCAATTCTTTTTTATTTGCTATTTTTGATTGAGATGAAAAACAAAGCTGTCCTAATTTTAATTAAAAAAATAAAGGAAACCACAAATGAGACTGTTTGATTTTCTATATTTTCTCCTTAATTAGCACAAATTATCTCAAGCACATTAAGGAAGTGTTATAAATGGTTCTCTTGACTATATTTATCATATTTTCTTCGCATTGAACCGAAAATAAAAATAAAATAGATAAGACAGAAAGAAAAATAGATAAGAAGTAATACTCGAATTTTTTTATAAATAAATAAATAAATAAAATAACAACATATGGGCAAAAGGGTCTCTTACAAAGGGTCTCTTAGAAAGGGTCTAGTTGTTTGGGCTCTAAAAAGAGGAGAAAAAGAAAGAAAAGAAAAAGAGAGAGAGAAAGGAGAAAGGAGAAACGAGAAGAAGTTAGGGTTTGGGAGAGAGGAATAGTAGAGAAGACAAATTGTTGTTGGAGATCTAATCCAAGGTAAGAAACTTCGAAGCAATACTCCTCTCGGTGCTAGAAAAGAAGTTTGGGTGGTGGATCCACTCATTCCAGCAAAAAAATCTAAGAACGGACAAAGTAAGATTCTAAACTTCGTGTTTCGATTTTATCTAGATCTAAGAAATTTCATGAGCATTAGATCTAGAGTTTTTGAGGTATGTAACTAAAATAAGATTCACACAGGTCTTTTGAAGTTTCTGGACGAAAATTGGAGTTTCAAGAAAACGTTATTTTCGGTAAGAACTCGTGTTTTTCCCCAAATTCGAACTCAAATAATAAGACCTGTGATTACCAAAAAAAGAAAAATATATTGTAGAAATAGAATATGACATCTATAATACTCGTGAAGAGAACTTGTTGATTCGGATTATGGATTGGAAGATATAAAAATCAGAAGAAAATGGATCGAAAACACCAAAACTCACGTTTCTGGAAAATTGGAAAAAAACGCAAGAGAGAGGAGGAATCGCCGCCACATGTCGGCCGACGTACGGAGGAGCGCTGCAGGATCGACGAGCGACACGTGGCGACCGCGGGCTGAAGAAGCGCATCAGGCGCCGTGCAATCGGGTCGGCCTGAGTCCGAACCACTCGAACTGGCCCGACCGGTCGCTGGCCTGCGACTGCGTGAGAAGTCACGCGTAGTACACCCTCCAGAGCGTGTCAGTGCGCGTGTAGGCGCGTGAGTGACCGTTCGACCTCCGTTTGCTTGTTTTTTGCCTCGATTTCAACTCTGATCCTATTTTTATGTGAATTAGAACCTATCAAGGAAATTCCAGAATTTTTGGAACCTTTTCCGGCAAATGATTCGAGCTTGGGAAGGCACGCGTCAACCATGTAAGTAGCCATTTGAATTCCCACGAGCAGTACTTGTAGGAACCGCTAGGAACATGCATGCATGCTACCACCCATAAAATTAGCTAGCCGGACCTAGCATATTAGTATGGAAACTGTGAAAATAAAATGATTAAGGAAAGCTAGATATGAAATATTTATTAAATCTGTTTTGATTGAGATTCTGATAAAGTATGTATGCATGAGGAGGATGGAAAAATTGTGAAATCTGCGCTCCAGGTAAAGGTGGACGTTATCTTCCCGTTGAGCATGTTTGTTAATATTGCATGAACTGCTGCGTGTTAACTCCTATGCATGATGATGGCTTGTGTTATCTTTCTTGATGAACAGGAAGAAATTATGAGCTTAGATTAGGGTATTTGTGACTAAGTAGGCTAGATGAGACCCTAGATTGGGGGACCTCTAGAATACCGTGCATTTTGACCTGCGAAACGATTACCGGCGGATCCAGAGCCTAGAATTTGAAACCTGATAGGTTTGTGAGACCTTGCACGAGAATCCTAAAGATGCATGAATCCAAGTCTAAGCCACCAAGTTCCACCCTAGAAAGAATAGTAGGTCACCACGGTAACTGTAGGTAGCCCGCTAGAGTTTAGCAGTGTGGATAGTGTCATCAGAACCTCCACTTCCCTCTCTTCTCCGATACCGTACCGTCGAGACAGAGCTCCGGTACGGAGATCATTGAGCTTGGCAGATCCGGATAGGGAAGTGTGAAAGGTGCCCAGACCTAGTGGTGATAGCTAAGGGGTCTTCTGAACAGGTTTCTTGGGCAGTAGAAACCCGTCCCTGAGCAGGGGACATGGAGCCACGTAGGATAACTCAGTAGCTGACCGACACACAGGGGGTCGCACCCCATTTAGTGGATGTATGGTCCCATGTAAGGGTCGTCAACTAACCTCCACGGATGATATTCAGAGAGAGTCATGTATTCAGATCCAGCCATATGATCCCCTCAGATTACTTATGAGATCGCGCTTCACCTCAGGACACTGATCATTTCACTGCATAAGATAGGCAAACCTCCCAAGATACAGAAAAGAGAGGTGGAGCATGATTTGCACTCACTAGAATCCAGAGATAAGACCGTGTATACCCACTAAGATAAGGATGCGAAAAGAGCCTACAAGTAGGTTGGTTACTGAGTATATTTTTATACTTACCCCTTTCCTTCCTTTTTTTTTTTTTAGGTACTAGTCGATACGAGAAGATGTTCGAGAGCTGCACTGTCACAGAGGGGTGTCGTTCTAGAGCGTTAGTCCCTTGTCGGTCTTTTAGAGTCCTTCGTCCGTTTTCATATTTGGAGTCTTTTGTATTTCATTTTATATTTGCAATTCCTATTTGTAACATTTGATTTTGATTTTATATTTAATTTTGGTGTCCTTGATTTCCTTTTCTTGTTTTAAATTTTTCCGGATTTTTACCTTCTATTTTATTTTTTTTTTATTTGTTTTCGATTTCGTCTTTTTAGTTACGATTCGGTCTTTTGAAGCCTTGAAAGTCAGGTCCTGACAGATTGGTATCAGAGTAGTCGGGTTTTTGATTCTATAGACTTTTCCTAGGATAGAGAGTCGTACACCTCTATGACTCAGCTCGACGACATGCCTCGCCGCGACCAGGTACGCAATCTAACCTTGTTTAGTAGGTTATGATATGATGTAACGCTAGTAAGAACTTGATGTATGTTTTGGGTTAACACTTTAGGGTGTTAAAAGTGATCATTCCCTCTTTTATGGATGCATAGCCATTTGGGTTTTTGTTCATTATACACCCAAAAAAAACTTGGGTTGAGCAATCTCTTAATCCTCTTTGGGAAGGTAATTTATCGTTAATATCCATGCAAAATATTAAATGGTATAAGAATTTTGAGTTTGGATATCCCTATGTGTTAGCATAGTTATAAATATCAATTCTTTTTTATTTACTATTTTTGATTTTGATGAAAAACAAAGTTGTGCTAATTTTAATTAAAAAAATAAAGAAAACCACAAGGAGACCATTGCATTTTCGATATTTTCTCCTTAATTAGCATAAATTATCTCAGGTAAATGAAGGCAGTGTTATAAATGGTTCTCTTAACCATATTTATCATATTTTCTTGGCATTGAACCTGAAGAAAAATAGATAAGAATTCCATCTTTTTGAGTTTGATTTGGGTAAAAATTTCATCCTTTCTGTCAAATATACATTTATTTTTTGTGTATATACTTTGAAATTTATTTCATTTTTGTGCTCGATATTTTTCTAAAAGATGGAAAGTATGATATTCAAGTTCACATCAATATCTTATTCTAATTGAATATTTTGACACGAGTATTTTATCTTAAAAATTTCCATATAAAACGATTAGTAAACTTTTTATTAGAGTAATGTTGCAGCAAGCACGTCACAACTCTCACACAAAAGAAAGGATTTGATGTGAAGTAAGGCGAAGGTGATGGTTTTGTCTAAGAAGTCCATGGATGTATGAGCTCGTACACATTTGTTTGACCATTATACAAAGAAAAACCCTTCTTATCTGCACGCCAAATGCAGTGCCAATAGTTGCATCGTTCTTGAAGCCAAAGTTCATTCTCTGGCCAAAAAACCTCGAACGAAAGCTTCCCATAATTGCTGCTAAAGTTACACCAAAACAATGTCGTCTCCACAAATTCTCTCTGAATTCCTAGTTGTATTCCTGTTTCAACGGAAGAATATGCTCCCCTAAATTGTGTGCACAAATTCAAATTGAAAAAGATGAAAAAAAAAATTAGAACCATAAGAGTTGATACAATTCCATAGTCAAAATGTTCAATTTAACAAAAATTCTTTAATATCAATTTGTGTGTAGCTCAACTAGTCAAGACCACACATGCATCTGCAAAGTGGTTAAATATTCAAACACTCCACCCCACATATTTATTAACTAAAAAAAAAAAGAATACAAAAACAAAAATTAACCACCTTCTAAAGGAGCTTGTAATTGGACTCTTAAGGATCAAAAAACAAAATATCCTATATAGCCAAACTCAATTATTTTATCAAAACTTGTATTTTTTTTTTTTTTTTCCTAAATTGAGATAGAAAATGAATTGTTCATCTAGAATTTTTAAGGTTGGATATTATACTCTTCAAATTTATGATGTTTTGAAATTCCACCAAAAGACTAAATTAACAAGAAATAATTACATAAATTTAGCTATACATAAAATAATATGGTCTGATTGAATAGTTTGTCATGATGCAACATCTTTATTTACCTAAATCGTTGTTTTTCGACTTGCAATGGGCTAATAGAGGTACATCTTGATAATTAAGAATCGTCACTTTCCAATGCGTTCCTGGTGGCATGAGTGCAAAATAAGTGAAAACATTAGAAGTTGATGCAAAAGTTATCAACAAAATCATATAGAGGTTATTCATAGCCTTCCTTTTAAATTGACTTCGAATTTGTTTGTGTTTCATTTTGGATCCTTTTGAACCATATATATATATATATAATCTTTGTGCTACAACAAATTTTTGTTTTTAACAACTTTTAAAGATATACTTTTATGTTAAACGCTCTTGAAAGGAAAGCGGAAAAAACTGAATGGATATTAAGCGTGTTAGCTTGTTAGGTTACTATTTATTTAGCATAGAATCACACACAAGGACGGAAAAACTTAGATTGCGCTTTTTTTTTCTGGCCTAAGGATGGGTTGAGGAGAGATAATTGTGGGAAGGGATGAGATGTTGGTGGAGAGGAGTGAGGAAAGGTTGTTTTTCTTTTTTTTTTTTGTTTATTTATTTATTTAATATTATTATTTTAACTATTTTTTATAATTATTTTTGTTTGTTTATTTCTTTATTTATTTCATTGTTTATTTATTTATTTATTTTCCCCAATGGTGTATAGAAAAACATCCCCAAAAGAATATTTTTCAAGTAAAATCCATCATGAAACGCTGCCCAAATGCAATTTTTAAAGTCACACACCATGGAGAAAGCCAATACTAGTTCCCGGGCCAAAATTCTCAAATGAAGCATGTCCATTCAAACCATTAAAATTGCACCAAAACAAAGTCATACGCCAAAAGTTCATTTTGAAGCTCCAGTTGAATTGGGCTTGCTTGTCTAAAACGCACTCGCTCAAACCGTCATCTCTTGACTTGCAATGAACATTTAAAATTTAGTTTGTTTCGATAATTGTAGATAGCCACTTGCCATTCGCTCCATGGTTCTTGCCCTTTGCAATCTATAGCTTGTATCTTGGATCCTGCAAAACGTGTTGTTAAAGATATACTTTTATGTTAAACGCTCTTGAAAGGAAAGCGGAAAAATCTGAATGGATATTAAGCGTGTTCGCTTGTTAGGTTACGCTTTATTTAGCATAGAATCACACACAACGACCGAAAAACTTAGATTGCGCTTTTTTTTCTCTCCAACGCCAATCATAAACTTCTCCCAGCTCCATTGCAATGTCTCCTTCTCAAGTTCCTTCCATTTTTGTGCTATAATTTATTAACAAAATTAAGACCTTAATATTCGTGTTGACATCTGTATTTTATTCTTAGATGGCAACTTGGATATTTCATCGACATGCATGCACCTTTTTTTGTTAAAAATTTCGGATAATTGATAACTCAAATGTGCAATTGTAACGACCCTAAATTTCCACATACTCAGAGTCGCTACTAAATGCAAGAACATGTGAATGCAATGACGGGACCTAATCCTTTCAATCTATTTTCCTACAGAAATGTCCAAACGAGTAATTTGGGCGTATACCATATACTCCACACAAAACCCATACATGCGATTATGGGCTCACCAGTCGGTTCGCACACCGCTGGTCCACTTTCCTTGTCGGGCGAGCATACTCTGG
>NW_019272869.1:0-10394 GCF_002738345.1 Cucurbita maxima
TTAGAATATTATTTCTAAGAAACGGAGTGCATAAAACAGTAAAAGAGTTCGTCAAATCGAACCCTTCTTCGGAAACCCGAACAGGGAAGTTTTTAGTACGTTCTAAAAAAACCGAGTCACGGTCCACATTTTTCGAAAGTTTTGTTTGGAATGATAAGGCTTGATGATTTAGAATATTATTTCTAAGAAACAGAGTGCATAAAACAGTCAAAGAGTACTTTAAATCGAACCCTTCTTCGGAAACCCGAACAGGGAAGTTTTTAGTACGTGCTAAAAAAACCGAGTCACGGTCCACATTTTTCGAAAGTTTTGTTTGGAATGATAAGGCTTGATGATTTAGAATATTATTTCTAAGAAACGGAGTGCATAAAACAGTCAAAGAGTACTTTAAATCGAACCCTTCTTCGGAAACCCAAACAGGGAAGTTTTTAGTACGTGCTAAAAAACCGAGTCACGGTCGACGTTTTTCGAAATTTTTGTGAGGAATGATAAGGCTTGATGATTTAGAATATTATTTCTAAGAAACGGAGTGCATAAAACAGTAAAAGAGTTCGTCAAATCGAACCCTTCTTCGGAAACCCGAACAGGGAAGTTTTTAGTACGTGCTAAAAAAACCGAGTCACGGTCCACATTTTTCGAAAGTTTTGTTTGGAATGATAAGGCTTGATGATTTAGAATATTATTTCTAAGAAACGGAGTGCATAAAACAGTCAAAGAGTTCGTCAAATCGAACCCTTCTTCGGAAAACCGAAAAGGGAAGTTGTTAGTACGTGCTAAAAAAACCGAGTCACGGTCGACATTTTTCGAAAGTTTTGTGAGGAATGATAAGGCTTGATGATTCAGAATATTATTTCTAAGACACGGAGTGCATAAAACAGTAAAAGAGTTCGTCAAATCGAACCCTTCTTCGGAAACCCGAACAGGGAAGTTTTTAGTACGTGCTAAAAAAACCGAGTCACAGTCGACGTTTTTCAAATTTTTTGGTAGGAATGATAAGGCTTGATGATTTAGAATATTATTTCTAAGAAACGGAGTGCATAAAACAGTCAAAGAGTACTTTAAATCGAACCCTTCTTCGGAAACCCAAATAGGGAAGTTGTTAGTACGTGCTAAAAAAACTGAGTCACGGTCGACATTTTTCGAAAGTTTTGTGAGGAATGATATGCCTTGATGATTTAGAATATTATTTCTAAGAAACGGAGTGCATAAAACAGTAAAAGAGTTCGTCAAATCGAACACTTCTTCGGAAACCCGAACAGGGAAGTTTTTAGTACGTGCTAAAAAAACCGAGTCACGGTCCACATTTTTCGAAAGTTTTGTTTGGAATGATAAGGCTTGATGATTTAGAATATTATTTCTAAGAAACGGAGTGCATAAAACAGTCAAAGAGTACTTTAAATCGAACCCTTCTTCGGAAACCCAAACAGGGAAGTTTTTAGTACGTGCTAAAAAACCGAGTCACGGTCGACGTTTTTCGAAATTTTTGTGAGGAATGATAAGGCTTGATGATTTAGAATATTATTTCTAAGAAACGGAGTGCATAAAACAGTAAAAGAGTTCGTCAAATCGAACCCTTCTTCGGAAACCCGAACAGGGAAGTTTTTAGTACGTGCTAAAAAAACCGAGTCACGGTCCACATTTTTCGAAAGTTTTGTTTGGAATGATAAGGCTTGATGATTTAGAATATTATTTCTAAGAAACGGAGTGCATAAAACAGTCAAAGAGTACTTTAAATCGAACCCTTCTTCGGAAACCCAAACAGGGAAGTTTTTAGTACGTGCTAAAAAACCGAGTCACGGTCGACGTTTTTCGAAATTTTTGTGAGGAATGATAAGGCTTGATGATTTAGAATATTATTTCTAAGAAACGGAGTGCATAAAACAGTAAAAGAGTTCGTCAAATCGAACCCTTCTTCGGAAACCCGAACAGGGAAGTTTTTAGTACGTGCTAAAAAAACCGAGTCACGGTCCACATTTTTCGAAAGTTTTGTTTGGAATGATAAGGCTTGATGATTTAGAATATTATTTCTAAGAAACGGAGTGCATAAAACAGTCAAAGAGTACTTTAAATCGAACCCTTCTTCGGAAACCCAAACAGGGAAGTTTTTAGTACGTGCTAAAAAACCGAGTCACGGTCGACGTTTTTCGAAATTTTTGTGAGGAATGATAAGGCTTGATGATTTAGAATATTATTTCTAAGAAACGGAGTGCATAAAACAGTAAAAGAGTTCGTCAAATCGAACCCTTCTTCGGAAACCCGAACAGGGAAGTTTTTAGTACGTGCTAAAAAAACCGAGTCACGGTCCACATTTTTCGAAAGTTTTGTTTGGAATGATAAGGCTTGATGATTTAGAATATTATTTCTAAGAAACGGAGTGCATAAAACAGTCAAAGAGTACTTTAAATCGAACCCTTCTTCGGAAACCCAAACAGGGAAGTTTTTAGTACGTGCTAAAAAACCGAGTCACGGTCGACGTTTTTCGAAATTTTTGTGAGGAATGATAAGGCTTGATGATTTAGAATATTATTTCTAAGAAACGGAGTGCATAAAACAGTAAAAGAGTTCGTCAAATCGAACCCTTCTTCGGAAACCCAAACAGGGAAGTTTTTAGTACGTGCTAAGAAACCGAGTCACGGTCGACGTTTTTTGAAATTTTTGTGAAGGTGCTAAAAAAACCGAGTCACGGTCCACATTTTTCGAGAGTTTTGTGAGGAATGATAAGGCTTGATGATTTAGAATATTATTTCTAAGAAACGGAGTGCATAAAACAGTCAAAGAGTACTTTAAATCGAACCCTTCTTCGGAAACCCAAACAGGGAAGTTTTTAGTACGTGCTAAAAAACCGAGTCACGGTCGACGTTTTTCGAAATTTTTGTGAGGAATGATAAGGCTTGATGATTTAGAATATTATTTCTAAGAAACGGAGTGCATAAAACAGTAAAAGAGTTCGTCAAATCGAACCCTTCTTCGGAAACCCGAACAGGGAAGTTTTTAGTACGTGCTAAAAAAACCGAGTCACGGTCCACATTTTTCGAGAGTTTTGTGAGGAATGATAAGGCTTGATGATTTAGAATATTATTTCTAAGAAACGGAGTGCATAAAACTGTCAAAGAGTACTTTAAATCGAACCCTTCTTCGGAAACCCAAACAAAGAAGTTTTTAGTACGTGCTAAAAAACCGAGTCACGGTCGACGTTTTTCGTAATTTTTATGAGGAAGGATAAGGCTTGATGATTTAGACTATTATATCTAAGAAACGGAGTGCATAAAACAGTCAAAGAGTACTTTAAATCGAACCCTGCTTCGGAAACCCAAACAAGGAAGTTTTTAGTACGTGCTAAAAACCGAGTCACGGTCGACGTTTTTCGGAATTTTTATGAGGAAGGATAAGGCTTGATGATTTAGACTATTATATCTAAGAAACGGAGTGCATAAAACTGTCAAAGAGTACTTTAAATCGAACCCTTCTTCGGAAACCCAAACAAGGAAGTTTTTAGTACGTGCTAAAAAACCGAGTCACGGTCGACGTTTTTCGTAATTTTTATGAGGAAGGATAAGGCTTGATGATTTAGACTATTATATCTAAGAAACGGAGTGCATAAAACAGTAAAAGAGTTCGTCAAATCGAAACCTTCTTCGGAAAACCGAACAGGGAAGTTGTTAGTACGTGCTAAAAAAACCGAGTCACGGTCCACATTTTTCGAGAGTTTTGTGAGGAATGATAAGGCTTGATGATTTAGAATATTATTTCTAAGAAACGGAGTGCATAAAACAGTCAAAGAGTACTTTAAATCGAACCCTTCTTCGGAAACCCAAACAAGGAAGTTTTTAGTACGTGCTAAAAAACCGAGTCACGGTCGACGTTTTTCGTAATTTTTATGAGGAAGGATAAGGCTTGATGATTTAGACTATTATATCTAAGAAACGGAGTGCATAAAACAGTAAAAGAGTTCGTCAAATCGAACCCTTCTTCGGAAACCCGAACAGTGAAGTTTTTAGTACGTGCTAAAAAAACTGAGTCACGGTCCACATTTTTCGAAAGTTTTGTTTGGAATAATAAGGCTTTATGATTTAGAATATTATTTCTAAGAAACGGAGTGCATAAAACAGTAAAAGAGTTCGTCAAATCGAACCCTTCTTCGGAAACCCGAACAGGGAAGTTTTTAGTACGTGCTAAAAAACCGAGTCACGGTCGACGTTTTTCGTAATTTTTATGAGGAAGGATAAGGCTTGATGATTTAGAATATTATTTCTAAGAAACGGAGTGCATAAAACAGTCAAAGAGTACTTTAAATCGAACCCTTCTTCGGAAACCCAAACAAGGAAGTTTTTAGTACGTGCTAAAAAACCGAGTCACGGTCGACGTTTTTCGTAATTTTTATGAGGAAGGATAAGGCTTGATGATTTAGACTATTATATCTAAGAAACGGAGTGCATAAAACAGTAAAAGAGTTCGTCAAATCGAACCCTTCTTCGGAAACCCGAATAGTGAAGTTTTTAGTACGTGCTAAATAAACTGAGTCACGGTCCACATTTTTCGAAAGTTTTGTTTGGAATAATAAGGCTTTATGATTTAGAATATTATTTCTAAGAAACGGAGTGCATAAAACAGTAAAAGAGTTCGTCAAATCGAACCCTTCTTCGGAAACCCGAACAGGGAAGTTTTTAGTACGTGCTAAAAAAACCGAGTCACGGTCCACATTTTTCGAAAGTTTTGTTTGGAATAATATGGCTTTATGATTTAGAATATTATTTCTAAGAAACGGAGTGCATAAAATAGTAAAAAAGTTCATCAAATCGAACCCTTCTTCGAAAAACCGAACAGGGAAGTTTTTAGTACGTGCTAAAAAAACTGTGTCACGGTCGACATTTTTCGGAAGTTTTGTGAGGAATGATAAGGCTTGATGATTTAGAATATTATTTCTAAGAAACGGAGTGCATAAAAAGTAAAAGAGTTCGTCAAATCGAACCCTTCTTCGGAAAACCGAACAGGGAAGTTGTTAGTACGTGCTAAAAAAACCGAGTCACGGTCCACATTTTTCGAGAGTTTTGTGAGGAATGATAAGGCTTGATGATTTAGAATATTATTTCTAAGAAACGGAGTGCAGAAAACAGTAGAAGAGTTCTTCAATTCGAACCCTCTTCGGAAACCCAAACAGGGAAGTTGTTAGTACGTGCTAAAAAACCGAGTCACGGTCGACGTTTTTCGTAATTTTTATGAGGAAGGATAAGGCTTGATGATTTAGACTATTATATCTAAGAAACGGAGTGCATAAAACAGTAAAAGAGTTCGTCAAATCGAACCCTTCTTCGGAAAACCGAACAGGGAAGTTGTTAGTACGTGCTAAAAAAACCGAGTCACGGTCCACATTTTTCGAGAGTTTTGTGAGGAATGATAAGGCTTGATGATTTAGAATATTATTTCTAAGAAACAGAGTGCAGAAAATAGTCAAAGAGTACTTTAAATCGAACCCTTCTTCGGAAACCCAAACAAGGAAGTTTTTAGTACGTGCTAAAAAACCGAGTCACGGTCGACGTTTTTCGTAATTTTTATGAGGAAGGATAAGGCTTGATGATTTAGACTATTATATCTAAGAAACGGAGTGCATAAAACAGTAAAAGAGTTCGTCAAATCGAACCCTTCTTCGGAAACCCGAACAGGGAAGTTTTTAGTACGTGCTAAAAAAACCGAGTCACGGTCGACGTTTTTCGTAATTTTTATGAGGAAGGATAAGGCTTGATGATTTAGACTATTATATCTAAGAAACGGAGTGCATAAAACAGTAAAAGAGTTCGTCAAATCGAACCCTTCTTCGGAAACCCAAACAGGGAAGTTTTTAGTACGTGCTAAAAAACCGAGTCACGGTCGACGTTTTTCGTAATTTTTATGAGGAAGGATAAGGCTTGATGATTTAGACTATTATATCTAAGAAACGGAGTGCATAAAACAGTAAAAGAGTTCGTCAAATCGAACCCTTCTTCGGAAACCCGAACAGGGAAGTTTTTAGTACGTGCTAAAAAACCGAGTCACGGTCGACGTTTTTCGTAATTTTTATGAGGAAGGATAAGGCTTGATGATTTAGACTATTATATCTAAGAAACGGAGTGCATAAAACAGTAAAAGAGTTCGTCAAATCGAACCCTTCTTCGGAAACCCGAACAGGGAAGTTTTTAGTACGTGCTAAAAAAACCGAGTCACGGTCCACATTTTTCGAAAGTTTTGTTTGGAATAATATGGCTTTATGATTTAGAATATTATTTCTAAGAAACGGAGTGCATAAAACAGTAAAAAAGTTCATCAAATCGAACCCTTCTTCGAAAAACCGAACAGGGAAGTTTTTAGTACGTGCTAAAAAAACCGTGTCACGGTCGACATTTTTCGGAAGTTTTGTGAGGAATGATAAGGCTTGATGATTTAGAATATTATTTCTAAGAAACGGAGTGCATAAAACAGTAAAAGAGTTCGTTAAATCGAACCCTTCTTCGGAAACCCAAACAGGGAAGTTGTTAGTACGTGCTAAAAAAACCGAGTCACGGTCAACATTTGTCGAAAGTTTTGTGAGGAATGATAAGGCTTGATGATTTAGAATACTATTTCTAAGAAACGGAGTGCATAAAACAGTAAAAGAGTTCATCAAATCGAACCCTTCTTCGGAAAACCGAACAGAGAAGTTTTTAGTACGTGCTAAAAAAACCGTGTCACGGTCCACATTTTTCGAAAGTTTTGTGAGGAATGATAAGGCTTGATGATTTAGAATACTATTTCTAAGAAACGGAGTGCGTAAAACAGTAAAAGAGTTCATCAAATCGAACCCTTCTTCGGAAAACCGAACAGAGAAGTTTTTAGTACGTGCTAAAAAAACCGAGTCACGGTCCACATTTTTCGAAAGTTTTGTGAGGAATGATAAGGCTTGATGATTTAGAATATTATTTCTAAGAAACGGAGTGCATAAAACAGTAAAAGAGTTCATCAAATCGAACCCTTCTTCGGAAAACCGAACAGGGAAGTTTTTAGTACGTGCTAAAAAAACCGAGTCACGGTCCACATTTTTCGAAAGTTTTGTTTGGAATGATAAGGCTTGATGATTTAGAATATTATTTCTAAGAAACGGAGTGCATAAAACAGTCAAAGAGTACTTTAAATCGAACCCTTCTTCGGAAACCCAAACAGGGAAGTTTTTAGTACGTGCTAAAAAACCGAGTCACGGTCGACGTTTTTCGAAATTTTTGTGAGGAATGATAAGGCTTGATGATTTAGAATATTATTTCTAAGAAACGGAGTGCATAAAACAGTAAAAGAGTTCGTCAAATCGAACCCTTCTTCGGAAACCCGAACAGGGAAGTTTTTAATATGTGCTAAAAAAACCGAGTCACGGTCGACATTTTTCGGAAGTTTTGTGAGGAATGATAAGGCTTGATGATTTAGAATATTATTTCTAAGAAACGGAGTGCATAAAACAGTAAAAGAGTTCGTCAAATCGAACCCTTCTTCGGAAACCCGAACAGGGAAGTTTTTAGTACGTGCTAAAAAAACCGAGTCACGGTCCACATTTTTCGAAAGTTTTGTTTGGAATGATAAGGCTTGATGATTTAGAATATTATTTCTAAGAAACGGAGTGCATAAAACAGTAAAAGAGTTCGTTAAATCGAACCGTTCTTCGTAAACCCAAACAGGGAAGTTTTTAGTACGTGCTAAAAAACCGAGTAACGGTCGACGTTTTTCAAAATTTTTGTGAGGAATGATAAGGCTTGATGATTTAGACTATTATATCTAAGAAACGGAGTGCATAAAACAGTAAAAGAGTTCGTCAAATCGAACCCTTCTTCGGAAACCCGAACAGGGAAGTTTTTAGTACGTGCTAAAAAAACCGAGTCACGGTCCACATTTTTCGAAAGTTTTGTTTGGAATGATAAGGCTTGATGATTTAGAATATTATTTCTAAGAAACGGAGTGCATAAAACAGTCAAAGAGTACTTTAAATCGAACCCTTCTTCGGAAACCCAAACAGGGAAGTTTTTAGTACGTGCTAAAAAACCGAGTCACGGTCGACGTTTTTCGAAATTTTTGTGAGGAATGATAAGGCTTGATGATTTAGACTATTATATCTAAGAAACGGAGTGCAGAAAACAGTAAAAGAGTACTTTAAATCGAACCCTTCTTCGGAAACCCAAATTGGGAAGTTTTTAGTACGTGCTAAAAAAACCGAGTCACGGTCGACATTTTTCGAAAGTTTTGTGAGGAATGATAAGGCTTGATGATTTAGAATATTATTTCTAAGAAACGGAGTGCATAAAACAGTAAAAGAGTTCGTCAAATCGAACCCTTCTTCGGAAACCCGAACAGGGAAGTTTTTAGTACGTGCTAAAAAAACCGAGTCACGGTCCACATTTTTCGAAAGTTTTGTTTGGAATGATAAGGCTTGATGATTTAGAATATTATTTCTAAGAAACGGAGTGCATAAAACAGTCAAAGAGTACTTTAAATCGAACCCTTCTTCGGAAACCCAAATTGGGAAGTTTTTAGTACGTGCTAAAAAATCGAGTCACGGTCGACGTTTTTCGAAATTTTTGTGAGGAATGATAAGGCTTGATGATTTAGAATATTATTTCTAAGAAACGGAGTGCATAAAACAGTAAAAGTGTTCGTCAAACCGAACCCTTCTTCGGAAACCCAAACAGGGAAGTTGTTAGTACGTGCTAAAAAAACCGAGTCACGGTCCACATTTGAGGAAAGTTTTGTGAGGAAGGATAAGGCTTGATGATTTAGAATACTATTTCTAAGAAACGGAGTGCATAAAACAGTAAAAGAGTTCGTCAAATCGAACCCTTCTTCGGAAACCCGAACAGGGAAGTTTTTAGTACGTGCTAAAAAAACCGAGTCACGGTCCACATTTTTCGAAAGTTTTGTTTGGAATGATAAGGCTTGATGATTTAGAATATTATTTCTAAGAAACAGAGTGCAGAATATAGTCAAAGAGTACTTTAAATCGAACCCTTCTTCGTAAACCCAAAAAGGGAAGTTTTTAGTACGTGCTAAAAAACCGAGTAACGGTCGACGTTTTTCGAAATTTTTGTGAGGAATGATAAGGCTTGATGATTTAGACTATTATATCTAAGAAACGGAGTGCAGAAAACAGTCAAAGAGTTCGTCAAATCGAACCCTTCTTCGGAAACCCGAACAGGGAAGTTTTTAGTACGTGCTAAAAAAACCGAGTCACGGTCCACATTTTTCGAAAGTTTTGTTTGGAATGATAAGGCTTGATGATTTAGAATATTATTTCTAAGAAACGGAGTGCATAAAACAGTCAAAGAGTACTTTAAATCGAACCCTTCTTCGGAAACCCAAACAGGGAAGTTTTTAGTACGTGCTAAAAAACCGAGTCACGGTCGACGTTTTTCGAAATTTTTGTGAGGAATGATAAGGCTTGATGATTTAGACTATTATATCTAAGAAACGGAGTGCAGAAAACCGTAAAAGAGTACTTTAAATCGAACCCTTCTTCGGAAACCCAAATTGGGAAGTTTTTAGTACGTGCTAAAAAACCGAGTCACGGTCGACGTTTTTCGAAATTTTTGTGAGGAATGATAAGGCTTGATGATTTAGAATATTATTTCTAAGAAACGGAGTGCATAAAACAGTAAAAGTGTTCGTCAAACCGAACCCTTCTTCGGAAACCCAAACAGGGAAGTTGTTAGTACGTGCTAAAAAAACCGAGTCACGGTCCACATTTGAGGAAAGTTTTGTGAGGAATGATAAGGCTTGATGATTTAGAATACTATTTCTAAGAAACGGAGTGCATAAAACAGTAGAAGAGTTCGTCAAATCGAACCCTTCTTCGTAAACCCGAACAGGGAAGTTTTTAGTACGTGCTAAAAAAACCGAGTCACGGTCCACATTTTTCGAAAGTTTTGTTTGGAATGGTAAGGCTTGATGATTTAGAATATTATTTCTAAGAAACAGAGTGCAGAATATAGTCAAAGAGTACTTTAAATCGAACCCTTCTTCGTAAACCCAAACAGGGAAGTTTTTAGTACGTGCTAAAAAACCGAGTAACGGTCGACGTTTTTCGAAATTTTTGTGAGGAATGATAAGGCTTGATGATTTAGACTATTATATCTAAGAAACGGAGTGCAGAAAACAGTCAAAGAGTACTTTAAATCGAACCCTTCTTCGGAAACCCAAATAGGGAAGTTTTTAGTACGTGCTAAAAAACCGAGTCACGGTCGACGTTTTTCGAAATTTTTGTGAGGAATGATAAGACTTGATTATTTAGAATATTATTTCTAAGAAACGGAGTGCATAAAACAGTAAAAGTGTTCGTCAAACCGAACCCTTCTTCGGAAACCCAAACAGGGAAGTTGTTAGTACGTGCTAAAAAAACCGAGTCACGGTCC
>NW_019272870.1:0-10049 GCF_002738345.1 Cucurbita maxima
GTGATCGTCACACAGATAGCTTCAGAGCACAACATTTCTGATCCATTTTCAGAGCCCCTCACGGCTAAAGTGTATGAAGGGCACCTGGTGAGTCTAGGACTACGAGTTATGTAAACTAGGGTAAGTGAGAGAAAAGGCATGAGTATGTGATGCCCTAGTTTATTGTATTTATGTCTTTCTCTCTACTCAACATTATAAAACCCCACTAGAGTTTTAGTCCAAGTGGGAGTTTGTTGGGTTTTATGTCCTAAAACTCAAGTTTGTAAACAAAAAACATATTCTATTTTCAATCAAGTTATAATTGTTGTTTATTCAGTAAAGATTGTTATTGAATAAAGTGAACTTTACGACCATTAATCTAAATCCAATGAACTAAGAACACTCGGGCTATAGTATGATTACTTGAACTATATGTAGAGACATAAGAGTTGATCAAGTTCAATTATATATTCAAAATGATCTATAATATAAGGATAAGACTGAGTACCTTATTCTAGGGACACTATGGATGGGACCCACTTTTGTATATGATATAAACAATTTGATCACTAAATTGTACATGTGCAGACAAGTGAATGAGGGTGTCCTATGTAATGAGTATTGCATAAGATCAGAACATGAAGAAAATCACTCTCACTTTATAATGTCGTTTACTGTTGAGACTGATTTTCTTTTCATTCAATGACCTAGGTAACTCGATCTTAATCCTTAGCTAACCATGAACTTCTGTTTATTCAGAATTATCCTTAGATTTGCATGGGTGAGAGTGGCTCAAGTTTTCCGACTCAATAGGCCTCCCATTTAAGGGGTAAGAGGGTAAATGGTTGGGGACGTAGGGTGCAAGATGGAATTCACTCCTACCAACTTTTAGGGATAGAAGAGAGGTAGTTCTCTTAAACACTGACTGAGGTCTTGAACAAGGGGTCCCACCCTCTCATTGGCCTGAGAGGGATCCGATTTACTGGTTGGACCACAAACAAATTGTTCATTAGAGGATCAGTGAGACATAAGAAACAAGAAGTAACTTCAGGGGTAAAACGGTAAATTGACCCAGCTCTAGTTACGAACAACCTGTGAAGGATCGACTTACTAATCATGGTTATATCAAATGGACAAAAATATATCTATAGTGAGGGGAGTGCAACTACTAGGCTATACTGGAATGTCCTAGTAGTTAACGAATGTTGGTTAACAAGATTAATGAGTTTAACCGGTTAACCTTGGATCATTGGAGCCCATGATGTATAGGTCCATTAGGTCCCTGTGCTAGCTCATATCAGACTAAACCATAGAACAGTGTAACGAGTGAGTTCGAAGTCTTCGAATTAAACAAAAAAAGAGAATCTGAGATATTTAAATAAGATTTAATATCTTAATCAAATATGAGCAGGAATTAATTGGGATTGTCATTTGAATTAATATTAAATATTAATTAAATAATTTAATTAATCATTTAATATTACTTTATTTGAAATTAATAATTCAAATTGATTATTAAATCCATGTTAAGCCTAATTCAACATGTTGAGCAGTGAGATTTAATTAATTTAATTAATCATTTAATATTACTTTATTAAATCAAATTGATTATTAATAATTCAAATATGAGCAGTGAGACATAATTCAACATGTTGCCTTCATTTAATGGAAAAATCCATGTTAGTGGAATTTTGAGGTGTCAAAATTTGGTTCAACCAAACTTGCATGCTTGTCAAATAAACCCCACAAATTTGAGTGGAATTTTGAGTGTCAAAATTTGGTTAACTCAAGCATGCATACTTGTCACATAATCCCAAACATTTGAGTGCAATTTTGAGTGTCAAAATTTGGTGATCTCAAATTTGCATGAACATGCAAACATGACTCTATAAATAGAGTGATCATAATACATGAAATGTCTTCTTCTTGGTGAAAAACCTTGAGAAAAACCTTTCACAAACACTCTCTTCATATATACAAAATCCCTCCCAAGTTTAGTCACTCACCGGATTCCACAATCCCGTTCTAAGGCCGGAGGATAGTGAAGAAGACACAAGTGGTGGTTCAAAACCGATTCGTGAGGAAAAAAGAATTTGAACTACAAAAGGTTAGTATTCAAACTCATTAAGTTTTAATACTCATGAACATGCTAGTTATTTAATATAATTGATGTTCTAAAAGTGCCTAAGATCCAAATTGCTTCCGCATGTGTTATATTAACACCATCAATTGGTATCAGAGCAAGTTTTAGGCACTTTATTTACGTTAATTTGATCATGGTGGGTACCATTTCTTGAATGAAATTTTGTGGTTCCTAAAGTGGATGGTTTTGGTTTTTGCATTTTTTTATGCTTCTATTTGATACAATTATTGTAATAAGCCTAATGTGTATGGGCTTTAATGAATGAAGAAAGGTTTGTAATTTTTATGGAATCATTAGAGTCCATTTTAGGTTGTAATTGATCGAAAATGGAAGAGATAGCAAGCTGAACCAAAGAAGAAGATGGAAGAGGCAGTTCGGGTGGTTTTTCTGCCTTTGGGGTCTGGTTCAACGTTTTTAAGGGTTGGGTCGCCCAATTCCTGATCCTCGGGAGCGGTTCAAGTTATTTTTAATTATTAATGTAATAATTTAGTTAATTGCTTGTTTTAAAATGCCAAAACCAATCCACTTTAGCGTGTTTAATTAATTATGCATTATGAATGTATGTTTTAATTAAATAGAAAATGTATATGCACAAAGTATGTCATATAGATTTAAAATCTCACCATAGGCTAAGCATGTTTCATGCATTCCAAGTATGTTATAATTATTATAATTTATAGTATGCATGTTTAGGGTTCCATGAGTGATAGATATAAATTGTTATATTATTGCATGGAATGGATGATTATATAATTGTTATATAAAGCATGTTAGATGCATGTTATAGGTTATTTTCAACGTCATAAAACGAGATAGACGTTAAAATCTATAATAAAGTTAAGTACATGCTCACTCAGGGTTAAGAACCGAGCACGATCAATTTTAATAGTTAAAATAGGTCGATGTCTTACAAAATTGCAGTTACGAGAAAGCTCACCTGGCACGATCTTGTCTAAGGCTGGAGGTACTTACGTTGACGGTTTACAAAACACCTACTACCTGGAGATCGGACCAGTACTTGAGCTTAGTTAGCCCAGTTTTATGAGCATGCTTAAGTGATATAAGTTTTAGAAAAATAACCTAGACTTAAGCTATATTTAATTAGTCGGAATATAACGAAGTAATAGGTATACCCAACCGTCTAAAATACTTAGTGGGAGGAAAAAGATATATGAGATACATCGTTTTCCTTTTACGCTCTCTGAAAAATTCACACCGTGAGATTCATGCTCGGCCTTGTGTCGCCCTGGGAGCGTCCTCCATTCGGAAGGTATTTGCATGAGTCAATAACAAGGTGAATAGAGAAAGTATTTATAGTAAGTGGGAGAAGGAAGTATATCAACACCTCCTATGGTCTCCACCACTAGGTTGCACCGTGAGATTCCCATGTTCCACCTACATGTTGCCCAAAAGCTACTACCCATTTGGAGGGTTGTAACATGGGAGTCGAAACAACACAAACTCTAGAAATGGATAGGATTTCTTAGGTCCGTTCCCAACTTTGGCTTTTTCGTTCGATAGCATTGTTGGGACCGATCTCTGAGGTCTGAAAATGGCGGGTCACACTTCCGAAGAATTACTAAGAGTTATGGAATCTCTAAAAGGGATGTTTGGACAACCGTCCTTCTCCCTTAGACATGAAGCCATAAAATACATTTACAACTGTCGTATGTAAGAAGCGACCTCAGTTAGAGAACATGTCCTAGACATGATGGTCAATTTCAATGTGACAGAAGAAAATGAAGTTGTCATTGATGAGAAGAGTCAAGTCAGTTCCGCACAAATGTGGTAATGAAAAAAATAGAATATAACTTGACTGCTCTTCTCAATGAGCTACAGACTTATCAATCCCTCTTAACGAACAAGGGACAAACAGGAGAAGCAAATGTTGCTATCTCCAAAAAATTACTACGTGTATCGTACTAAGAAACTAAGCCTGGACCTTCAACTTCTAAAAGTGTTTTTGATGAAGAAGAAGGGTAAAGGGAAAAATAAGATTCCTACTAACCGCAAACACAAGGTTCAAAAAGCAGATAAAGAAAAATGTTTTCATTGCAACGAAAACGGGCACTGGAAGAGAAACTGCCCAAAATACATTGCAGAGAATAAAGCCGAAAAGACACAACAAGGTAAATATGATTTACTCGTTGTAGAAATATGTTCAGTAGAGTATGAAAACTCAACTTGGATACTAGATTCAGGGGCGACTAATCATATTTGTTCTTTTTACCAGGAAACTAGCTTCTGGAGAATGCTTGCGGACGGTGAGATAACACTCAGGGTTGGAACAGGAAAAGCTGTCTCAGCAAGATCAGTATGAAATTTAAAGTTGTTTTTTGGAGATAGATTCATTATATTAGATAATGTACTTTTTGTTCCTGAAATGAAAAGAAATCTAATATCTATCTCTTGTTCATTTGCAAAAGAGGTATTCATATTTGTTCTGCAAAATTAGAAAACAACTTATATATGTTAAAATCGAGCGAAATAAAAGCCATTTTAAATACCGAGATGTTTAAAAAAGCTGAAACTCAAAATAAATGACAAAAGATTTCTCCTAATACCTATCTTTGGCACTTAAGACTAGGCCACATTAATCTCAATAGGATTGATAGATTGGATAAAAATGGACTTCCAAATAAGTTAGAAGACAACTATTTACCTCCATGTGAGTCTTGTCTTGAGGGTAAAATGACTAAACGATCGTTTTTCGAAAAAGGTTATAGAGCCAAAGAAACCTTAGAACTCGTGCATACAGATCTCTGTGGTCCAATGAATGTCAAAGCACGAGGAGGGTATGAATATTTCATCAGATTTATTGAGGATTATTCAAGGTATGACTATCTTTATCTAATACGTCACAAGCTCGAAGCTCTTGAAAAATTCAGAGAGTATAAGACTGAGGTTGAGAATCTATTAGGTAAAATTATTAAAACACTTCGATCAGATCGAGGAGGAGAGTACATGGACTTAAGATTTTAGGACTATATGATAGAACATGGAATAAGGTCACAACTCTCAGCCCCTGGTATGCCTCAAGAAAATGGTGTATCAGAAAGGAGAAATAGAACTTTGTTAGACATGGTTCGATCTATGATGAGTTTCGCTCAATTACCCGATCCGTTTTGGGGATATGTAGTGGAGACTGCTACATGCATTTTGAACATGATTCCTACTAAGAGTGTTTCAGAAACACCTTATGAGTTATGAAAAGGGCGTAAAGGTAGTTTACGTCACTTCAGAATTTGGGGATGCACATGTGTTGGTGCAAAATTCCAAGAAATTAGGACGTCGTTCAAAATTATGTCTATTCGTAGGATACCCCAAAGAGACGAAAGATGGTTTGTTTTATGACCCTCAAGAAAATAGAGTGTTTGTATCAACAAACGCTACATTCTTAGAGGAAGATCACGTAAGAAATCATCAACCTCGTAGCGAACAAGTATTAAGTGAGATTTCTAAAGAAGCTACTGATACAACAACAAGAGTTGTTGATCAAGCTGGTCCTTCAATAAGAGTTGTTGATGGAGCTGACACTTCTGGTCAATCACATCCTTCTCAAGAGTTGAGAATGCCTCGACGTAGTGGGAGGGTTATAACTCAACCCGATCGTTACTTGGGTTTGGCAGAAACTCAAGTCATCATACCTGATGATGGCATTGAGGATCCATTGATCTATGAACAAGCAATGAATGATGAAGATAGAGATCAGTGGATTAAAGCCATGAATCTTGAAATGGAGTCAATGTACTTCAATTCAATCTGGGAACTTGTAGATCAACCAGATAGGGTAAAACCTATTGGTTGCAAGTGGATCTATAAGAGGAAACGAGACCAAATCGGTAAGGTACAGACCTTTAAAGCTCGACTAGTAGCAAAGGGTTATACCCAAAGAGAGGGGGTGAACTATGAAGAAACCTTCTCTCCTGTTGCTATGCTTAAATCGATTAGAATACTCTTGTCTATTGTCACATTTTATGATTATGAAATTTGGAAAATGGATGTTAAGACATCCTTTCTAAACGACAATCTTGAAGAGAGTATCTATATGGCTCAACCAGAGGGGTTCATTGAACAGGATCACGAGCAAAGGGTTTGCAAATTCAAAAGAACCAAGAAGCCATAAGCGAGGAAAACATATTGAGCCCAAATATCATCTCATAAGAGAGATTGTGTAACGAGGAGATGTGATCGTCACACAGATAGCTTCAGAGCACAACATTGCTGATCCATTTACAAAGCCCCTCACGGCTAAAGTGTATGAAGGGCACCTAGTGAGTCTAGGACTACGAGTTAGGTAATCTAGGGCAAGTGGGAGAAAAGGCATGAGTATGTGATGCCCTAGTTTATTGTATTTATGTCTTTCTCTCTACTCAACGTTATAAAACTCCACTAGAGTTTTAGTCCAAGTGGGAGTTTGTTGGGTTTTATGTCCTAAAACTCATAGTTTGTAAACAAAAGCATATTTTATTTTCAATAAAGTTATTATTGTTGTTTATTCAGTAAAGGTTGTTATTGAATAAAGTGAACTTTACGATCATTAATCTAAATCCAATAAACTAAGAACACTCTGGCTATAGTATGATTACTTGAACTATATGTAGAGACATAAGAGTTGATCAAGTTCAATTATATAGTCAAAATGATCTATAATATAAGGATAAGGCTGAGTACCTTATCATGAGGACACTATGGATGCGACCCACTTTTGTATATGATATAAACAATTTGATCACTAAATTGTACATGTGCAGACAAGTGAATGAGGGTGTCCTATGTAATGAGTATTGCAGAAGATCGGACCATGAAGAAAATCACTCTCACTTTATAATGTCGTTTACTGTTGAGACTGATTTTCTTTTCATTCGATGACCTAGGTAACTCGATCTTAATCTTGAGCTAACCATGAACTCCTTGTTTATTCGGAATTATCCTTAGATTTGCATGGGTGAGAGTGGCTCAAGTTCGCCAACTCAATAGGTCTCTCATTTCAGGGGTAAGACTGGGTAAATGGCTGAGGACGTGGGGTGCAAGATGGAATTCACTCCTACCCACTTTTAGGGATAGAAGAGAGGTAGTTCCCTTAATTACTGACTCCAGGTCTTGAATAAGGGGCCCCACCCTTTCATTGGCCTGAGAGGGATCCGGTTTACTGGTTGGACCACAAACCAATTGTTCATTAGAGGAACAGTGAGACATAAGAAACAAGAAGTAACTTCAAGGGTAAAACGGTAAATTGACCTAGCTCTAATTACGAACAACCTGTGAAGGATCGACTTACTAATCATGGTTATATCAAATGGACAAAAATATATCTATAGTGAGGGGAGTGCAACTACTAGGCTATAGTGGAATGTCCTAGTACTTAACGAATGTTGGTTAACAAAGTTAATGAGTTTAACCGGTTAATCTTGGATCGTTGGAGCCCATGATGTATAGGTCCATTAGGTCCCTCTGGTAGCTCATATCGAACTAAACCATAGAACAGTGTGACGAGTGAGTTCGAAGTGTTCGAATTCAAATTAGGGAGAATGCACTACATATATACGATATATTTAACTGCATTTTTGTTTTATTTACGAATTAAACAAAAAGAAAGAATCTGAGATATTTAAATAAAATTTAATATCTTAATCAAATATGTGTCGGAATTAATTGGGATTGGCATTTGAATTAATATTAAATATTAATTAAATATTTACTTAATCATTAAATATTACTTTAATTTGAAATTTATAATTCAAATTGATTGTTGAATCAAAATGAAGAAAGTCAAAATGTTGACTTCATTTAATGGAAAAATCCATGTGAGTGAAATTTTGAGGTTTAAAAATTTTGTTTAACCAAACTTGCATGTTTGCCAAATAAACCCTACAAATTTGAGTGAAATTTTGAGTGTCAAAATTTGGTTAACTAAGTATGCATGCTTGCCACATAATCCCAAACATTTGAATGGAATTTTTAGTGTCAAAATTTGATGATCTCAAATTTGCATGAACATGCAACATGACTCTATAAATAGAGTGATCATAAAACATGAAATGTCTTCTTCTTGGTGAAAAACCTTGAGAAAAACCTCTCACAAACACTCTTTTCATATATACAAAATCCCTCCCAAGTTTAGTCACTCACCGGATTCCACAATCCCGTTCTAAGGCCGGAGGATAGTGGAGAAGACACTAGTGGTGGTTCGAAACTGGTTTGTGAGGAAAAAAGAAATTGAACTACAAAAGGTTAGTATTCAAACTCATTAAGTTTTAATACTCATGAACATGCTAGTTATTTACTATAATTGATGTTTTAAAAGTGTCTAAGATCCAAATTGCTTCCGCGTGTGTTATATAAACACCATCATTATAATCTCATGTATTTGCTAAAATCACCCGACATAAATGAAGTTCTCAAATAATCAAATAAATTATAAAGGATAGGGGAATAACAATAAATGAAAAGAGCTGTGATAGAACACAAATATCCTATAATAAAAGATCAAATATGATATATATGGTAAGTTGTACTTTAGGACTAAATATCCTTAACATTAAAGAAAGACTTCTGACCTCACGAACCATTAGTATTTAATCATAAGGAAGAGTATTTGAAGCATTACGTTGTTGCTGCATGACTAAGCTATTGCAAACATACTAAAAGGGTTCCTCTAAATTTTCACAAAATTTACATTAATCTTTGAAGATTCAATCTAGCTAGTTTTCATAACACTATATTATCCTCGAGCACTAAGATTCTTTCCAATTTACACCTTTCACAACTCAAGTTTTCATATTTCTTTTCTAATTTCTTTGTGTTGACTTTGTTGCCCAACAATTGGTGTATTCCCCTCATTGACCTTATTATGATAATATATTATATGGACCAACAGACATCAATCATACAATATTCTTCAATGAAGATATGAAGAAAATATTGTTGAAATTATCAAAAGATATTTCAATTCATGGCACATTGAAGAAAAATGAAGTTTCATGTTATAAATTTTGGTGGATTACATTTTAGAGTAATTTAGAGTTATTGTATTTCATTAATGTATTTTAAGACTTTTTATTTACTTTAGGTTACAATTACATAATAGTTAATTATAGTCATAAAGTATGAATGTTACAACTCTTGGAACGCCTTTAATAGTTTCATTTTGAGACTATATAAAGCCATGTATGTTGTATTTATAGGGAGACTTGGAAAATATAGTAAAAGGAGCATTTGTGCTTTTCTTTAGCTAATGGCTAAGTTTCTTTGCAATTATATGTAGTTTAGGTTGCATGTAGAATCATTCAAGCTCGACATGATCAATCTTGCTTGTGGAGTGATTCGAATCTCAAACAAGTGTTTTTGTGTTGAGATATTTGATCAACAAGAATCATTCAAGCTAGACATGATCGATCTTGCTTGTGGAGTGATTCGAATCTCAAACAATGTTCTTGCCTTGAGATATTCGATCAACAAGGTAATCCGAATCTTACTCTCCTTACAGTGATTCCTTAACTTATCAATATTTGTATAATTATGAACTCAAATATTTAGAAACATTATCTTTTTAATATATTATACTACTTTTTCTATTTTTTAATGTGTCTCAAGTAGCAGACATGTCACTTCATACAAATGACAATCATGAAAAATTTAAATATAAAAACATACTCGATTACTTTCTTTAAGGCATCCCATATATACTTTCCCATTACTTGGTATACTAGGGCAATAAAGTCTAAGGAACATAATTCTACCACTAAAAATACTTTTGTTTTCTTTGGAGATCATTTATTTGCCGTTATCATGTTAAGTTTTTTTACTATTGTTTTTACAACCACAAAACCATTTGATAGAGCTTGTGGGGCATTCTGATTATGGAATTCCTGACCTCTTACACAGGAATTGAGAATCATACTATTTGACCAAATGTCTTTCTTAC
>NW_019272871.1:0-8735 GCF_002738345.1 Cucurbita maxima
GTGGTTCAAATCGAACCTTACTTCGGAAACCCAAATCAGGGACATTTGAAATACGTGCTAAAAAAACTGAGTCACACTCGACGTTTTTTGGAAGTTTTGTGGGGAATGATTAGGCTTGATGATTTAGAATAGAATTTCGAAGAAACGGAGTGCATAAAACAGTAAAAGTGTGCTTCAAATCGAACCCTACTTCGGAAACCCAAATCTGGGACGTTCTAAGTACGTGCTAAAAAAACCGAGTCACGGTCGAAGTTTTTTGGAAGTTTTGGGGGGAATGATTAGGCTTGATGATTTAGAATAGAATTTCGAAAAAACGGAGTGCATAAAACAGTAAAAGTGTGCTTCAAATCGAACCCTACTTCGGAAACCGAAATCTGAGACGTTTGAAGTACGTGCTAAAAAAACCGATTGACGATCGACGTTTTTTGGAAGTTTTGGGGGGAATGATTAGGCTTGATGATTTAGAATAGAATTTCGAAGAAACGGAGTGCATAAAATAGTAAAAGTGTACTTCAAATCGAACCCTACTTCAGAAACCCAAATCTGGGACGTTTGAAGTACGTGCTAAAAAAACCGAGTCACGGTCGAAGTTTTTGGGAAGTTTTGGGGGGAATGATTAGGCTTGATGATTTAGAATAGAATTTCGAAGAAACGTAGTGCATAAAACAGTAAAAGTGTGCTGCAAATCGAACCCACTTCGAAACCCAAATCTGGGACATTTGAAGTACGTGCTAAAAAAACTGAGTCACGCTCGACGTTTTTTGGAAGTTTTGTGGGGAATGATTAGGCTTGATGATTCAGAATAGAATTTCGAAGAAACGGAGTGCATAAAACAGTAAAAGTGTGCTTCAAATCGAACAATACGTCGGAAACCCAAATCTGGGACGTTTGAAGTATGTGCTAAAAAAACCGAGTCACGGTCGATGTTTTTTGGAAGTTTTATGGGGAATGATTAGACTTGATGATTTAGAATAGAATTTCGAAGAAACGGAGTGCATAAAACAGTAAAAGTGTGCTTCAAATCGAACCCTACTTCGGAAACCCAAATCTGGGACGTTTGAAGTACGTGCTAAAAAAACCGAGTCACGGTCGACGTTTTTTGGAAGTTTTGGGGGGAATGATTAGGCTCGATGATTTAGAATAGAATTTCGAAGAAACGGAGTGCATGAAACAGTAAAAGTGTGCTTCAAATCGAACCCTACTTCGGAAACCCAAATCTGGGACGTTTGAAGTACGTGCTAAAAAAACCGATTGACGATCGTCGTTTTTTGGAAGTTTTGGGGGGAATGATTAGGCTTGATGATTTAGAATAGAATTTCAAAGAAACGGAGTGCATAGAACAGTAAAATTGTGCTTTAAATCGAAGTCTACTTTGGAAACCCAAATCTGGGACGTTTAAAGTACGTGCTAAAAAACCGAGTCACGGTCGAAGTTTTTTGGATGTTTTGGGGGGAATGATTAGGCTTGATGATTTAGAATAGAATTTCGAAGAAACGGAGTGCATAAAATAGTAAAAGTGTGCTGCAAATCGAACCCTACTTCGGAAACCCAAATTTTGGACGTTTGAAGTACGTGCTAAAAAAACCGAGTCACGGTCGAAGTTTTTTGGGAGTTTTGTGGGGAATGATTAGGCTTGATGATTTAGAATAGAAGTTCGAAGAAACGGAGTGCATAAAACAGTAAAAGTGAGCTTCAAATCGAACCCTACTTCGGAAACTCAAATATGGGACGTTTGAAGTACGTGCTAAAAAACCGAGTCACGGTCGAAGTTTTTTGGATGTTTTGGGGGGAATGATTAGGCTTGATGATTTAGAATAGAATTTCGAAGAAACGGAGTGCATAAAACAGTAAAAGTGTGCTTCAAATCGAACCCTACTTCGGAAACCCAAATCTGGGACGTTTGAAGTACGTGCTAAAAAAACCGAGTCACGGTCGACGTTTTTTGGAAGTTTTGTGGGGAATGATTAGGCTTGATGATTTAGAATAGAATTTCGAAGAAACGGAGTGCATAAAACAGTAAAAGTGTGCTTCAAATCGAACCCTACTTCGGAAACCCAAATCTGGGACGTTTGAAGTACGTGCTAAAAAAACCGAGTCACGCTCGACGTTTTTTGGAAGTTTTGTGGGGAATGATTAGGCTTGATGATTTAGAATAGAATTTCGAAGAAACGGAGTGCATAAAACAGTAAAAGTGTGCTTCAAATCGAACCCTACTTCGGAAACCCAAATCTGGGACGTTTGAAGTACGTGCTAAAAAAACCGAGTCACGCTCGACGTTTTTTGGAAGTTTTGTGGGGAATGATTAGGCTTGATGATTTAGAATAGAATTTCGAAGAAACGGAGTGCATAAAACAGTAAAAGTGTGCTTCAAATCGAACCCTACTTCGGAAACCCAAATCTGGGACGTTTGAAGTACGTGCTAAAAAAACCGAGTCACGCTCGACGTTTTTTGGAAGTTTTGTGGGGAATGATTAGGCTTGATGATTTAGAATAGAATTTCGAAGAAACGGAGTGCATAAAACAGTAAAAGTGTGCTTCAAATCGAACCCTACTTCGGAAACCCAAATCTGGGACGTTTGAAGTACGTGCTAAAAAAACCGAGTCACGCTCGACGTTTTTTGGAAGTTTTGTGGGGAATGATTAGGCTTGATGATTTAGAATAGAATTTCGAAGAAACGGAGTGCATAAAACAGTAAAAGTGTGCTTCAAATCGAACCCTACTTCGGAAACCCAAATCTGGGACGTTTGAAGTACGTGCTAAAAAAACCGAGTCACGCTCGACGTTTTTTGGAAGTTTTGTGGGGAATGATTAGGCTTGATGATTTAGAATAGAATTTCGAAGAAACGGAGTGCATAAAACAGTAAAAGTGTGCTTCAAATCGAACCCTACTTCGGAAACCCAAATCTGGGACGTTTGAAGTACGTGCTAAAAAAACCGAGTCACGCTCGACGTTTTTTGGAAGTTTTGTGGGGAATGATTAGGCTTGATGATTTAGAATAGAATTTCGAAGAAACGGAGTGCATAAAACAGTAAAAGTGTGCTTCAAATCGAACCCTACTTCGGAAACCCAAATCTGGGACGTTTGAAGTACGTGCTAAAAAAACCGAGTCACGCTCGACGTTTTTTGGAAGTTTTGTGGGGAATGATTAGGCTTGATGATTTAGAATAGAATTTCGAAGAAACGGAGTGCATAAAACAGTAAAAGTGTGCTTCAAATCGAACCCTACTTCGGAAACCCAAATCTGGGACGTTTGAAGTACGTGCTAAAAAAACCGAGTCACGCTCGACGTTTTTTGGAAGTTTTGTGGGGAATGATTAGGCTTGATGATTTAGAATAGAATTTCGAAGAAACGGAGTGCATAAAACAGTAAAAGTGTGCTTCAAATCGAACCCTACTTCGGAAACCCAAATCTGGGACGTTTGAAGTACGTGCTAAAAAAACCGAGTCACGCTCGACGTTTTTTGGAAGTTTTGTGGGGAATGATTAGGCTTGATGATTTAGAATAGAATTTCGAAGAAACGGAGTGCATAAAACAGTAAAAGTGTGCTTCAAATCGAACCCTACTTCGGAAACCCAAATCTGGGACGTTTGAAGTACGTGCTAAAAAAACCGAGTCACGCTCGACGTTTTTTGGAAGTTTTGTGGGGAATGATTAGGCTTGATGATTTAGAATAGAATTTCGAAGAAACGGAGTGCATAAAACAGTAAAAGTGTGCTTCAAATCGAACCCTACTTCGGAAACCCAAATCTGGGACGTTTGAAGTACGTGCTAAAAAAACCGAGTCACGCTCGACGTTTTTTGGAAGTTTTGTGGGGAATGATTAGGCTTGATGATTTAGAATAGAATTTCGAAGAAACGGAGTGCATAAAACAGTAAAAGTGTGCTTCAAATCGAACCCTACTTCGGAAACCCAAATCTGGGACGTTTGAAGTACGTGCTAAAAAAACCGAGTCACGCTCGACGTTTTTTGGAAGTTTTGTGGGGAATGATTAGGCTTGATGATTTAGAATAGAATTTCGAAGAAACGGAGTGCATAAAACAGTAAAAGTGTGCTTCAAATCGAACCCTACTTCGGAAACCCAAATCTGGGACGTTTGAAGTACGTGCTAAAAAAACCGAGTCACGCTCGACGTTTTTTGGAAGTTTTGTGGGGAATGATTAGGCTTGATGATTTAGAATAGAATTTCGAAGAAACGGAGTGCATAAAACAGTAAAAGTGTGCTTCAAATCGAACCCTACTTCGGAAACCCAAATCTGGGACGTTTGAAGTACGTGCTAAAAAAACCGAGTCACGCTCGACGTTTTTTGGAAGTTTTGTGGGGAATGATTAGGCTTGATGATTTAGAATAGAATTTCGAAGAAACGGAGTGCATAAAACAGTAAAAGTGTGCTTCAAATCGAACCCTACTTCGGAAACCCAAATCTGGGACGTTTGAAGTACGTGCTAAAAAAACCGAGTCACGCTCGACGTTTTTTGGAAGTTTTGTGGGGAATGATTAGGCTTGATGATTTAGAATAGAATTTCGAAGAAACGGAGTGCATAAAACAGTAAAAGTGTGCTTCAAATCGAACCCTACTTCGGAAACCCAAATCTGGGACGTTTGAAGTACGTGCTAAAAAAACCGAGTCACGCTCGACGTTTTTTGGAAGTTTTGTGGGGAATGATTAGGCTTGATGATTTAGAATAGAATTTCGAAGAAACGGAGTGCATAAAACAGTAAAAGTGTGCTTCAAATCGAACCCTACTTCGGAAACCCAAATCTGGGACGTTTGAAGTACGTGCTAAAAAAACCGAGTCACGCTCGACGTTTTTTGGAAGTTTTGTGGGGAATGATTAGGCTTGATGATTTAGAATAGAATTTCGAAGAAACGGAGTGCATAAAACAGTAAAAGTGTGCTTCAAATCGAACCCTACTTCGGAAACCCAAATCTGGGACGTTTGAAGTACGTGCTAAAAAAACCGAGTCACGCTCGACGTTTTTTGGAAGTTTTGTGGGGAATGATTAGGCTTGATGATTTAGAATAGAATTTCGAAGAAACGGAGTGCATAAAACAGTAAAAGTGTGCTTCAAATCGAACCCTACTTCGGAAACCCAAATCTGGGACGTTTGAAGTACGTGCTAAAAAAACCGAGTCACGCTCGACGTTTTTTGGAAGTTTTGTGGGGAATGATTAGGCTTGATGATTTAGAATAGAATTTCGAAGAAACGGAGTGCATAAAACAGTAAAAGTGTGCTTCAAATCGAACCCTACTTCGGAAACCCAAATCTGGGACGTTTGAAGTACGTGCTAAAAAAACCGAGTCACGCTCGACGTTTTTTGGAAGTTTTGTGGGGAATGATTAGGCTTGATGATTTAGAATAGAATTTCGAAGAAACGGAGTGCATAAAACAGTAAAAGTGTGCTTCAAATCGAACCCTACTTCGGAAACCCAAATCTGGGACGTTTGAAGTACGTGCTAAAAAAACCGAGTCACGCTCGACGTTTTTTGGAAGTTTTGTGGGGAATGATTAGGCTTGATGATTTAGAATAGAATTTCGAAGAAACGGAGTGCATAAAACAGTAAAAGTGTGCTTCAAATCGAACCCTACTTCGGAAACCCAAATCTGGGACGTTTGAAGTACGTGCTAAAAAAACCGAGTCACGCTCGACGTTTTTTGGAAGTTTTGTGGGGAATGATTAGGCTTGATGATTTAGAATAGAATTTCGAAGAAACGGAGTGCATAAAACAGTAAAAGTGTGCTTCAAATCGAACCCTACTTCGGAAACCCAAATCTGGGACGTTTGAAGTACGTGCTAAAAAAACCGAGTCACGCTCGACGTTTTTTGGAAGTTTTGTGGGGAATGATTAGGCTTGATGATTTAGAATAGAATTTCGAAGAAACGGAGTGCATAAAACAGTAAAAGTGTGCTTCAAATCGAACCCTACTTCGGAAACCCAAATCTGGGACGTTTGAAGTACGTGCTAAAAAAACCGAGTCACGCTCGACGTTTTTTGGAAGTTTTGTGGGGAATGATTAGGCTTGATGATTTAGAATAGAATTTCGAAGAAACGGAGTGCATAAAACAGTAAAAGTGTGCTTCAAATCGAACCCTACTTCGGAAACCCAAATCTGGGACGTTTGAAGTACGTGCTAAAAAAACCGAGTCACGCTCGACGTTTTTTGGAAGTTTTGTGGGGAATGATTAGGCTTGATGATTTAGAATAGAATTTCGAAGAAACGGAGTGCATAAAACAGTAAAAGTGTGCTTCAAATCGAACCCTACTTCGGAAACCCAAATCTGGGACGTTTGAAGTACGTGCTAAAAAAACCGAGTCACGCTCGACGTTTTTTGGAAGTTTTGTGGGGAATGATTAGGCTTGATGATTTAGAATAGAATTTCGAAGAAACGGAGTGCATAAAACAGTAAAAGTGTGCTTCAAATCGAACCCTACTTCGGAAACCCAAATCTGGGACGTTTGAAGTACGTGCTAAAAAAACCGAGTCACGCTCGACGTTTTTTGGAAGTTTTGTGGGGAATGATTAGGCTTGATGATTTAGAATAGAATTTCGAAGAAACGGAGTGCATAAAACAGTAAAAGTGTGCTTCAAATCGAACCCTACTTCGGAAACCCAAATCTGGGACGTTTGAAGTACGTGCTAAAAAAACCGAGTCACGCTCGACGTTTTTTGGAAGTTTTGTGGGGAATGATTAGGCTTGATGATTTAGAATAGAATTTCGAAGAAACGGAGTGCATAAAACAGTAAAAGTGTGCTTCAAATCGAACCCTACTTCGGAAACCCAAATCTGGGACGTTTGAAGTACGTGCTAAAAAAACCGAGTCACGCTCGACGTTTTTTGGAAGTTTTGTGGGGAATGATTAGGCTTGATGATTTAGAATAGAATTTCGAAGAAACGGAGTGCATAAAACAGTAAAAGTGTGCTTCAAATCGAACCCTACTTCGGAAACCCAAATCTGGGACGTTTGAAGTACGTGCTAAAAAAACCGAGTCACGCTCGACGTTTTTTGGAAGTTTTGTGGGGAATGATTAGGCTTGATGATTTAGAATAGAATTTCGAAGAAACGGAGTGCATAAAACAGTAAAAGTGTGCTTCAAATCGAACCCTACTTCGGAAACCCAAATCTGGGACGTTTGAAGTACGTGCTAAAAAAACCGAGTCACGCTCGACGTTTTTTGGAAGTTTTGTGGGGAATGATTAGGCTTGATGATTTAGAATAGAATTTCGAAGAAACGGAGTGCATAAAACAGTAAAAGTGTGCTTCAAATCGAACCCTACTTCGGAAACCCAAATCTGGGACGTTTGAAGTACGTGCTAAAAAAACCGAGTCACGCTCGACGTTTTTTGGAAGTTTTGTGGGGAATGATTAGGCTTGATGATTTAGAATAGAATTTCGAAGAAACGGAGTGCATAAAACAGTAAAAGTGTGCTTCAAATCGAACCCTACTTCGGAAACCCAAATCTGGGACGTTTGAAGTACGTGCTAAAAAAACCGAGTCACGCTCGACGTTTTTTGGAAGTTTTGTGGGGAATGATTAGGCTTGATGATTTAGAATAGAATTTCGAAGAAACGGAGTGCATAAAACAGTAAAAGTGTGCTTCAAATCGAACCCTACTTCGGAAACCCAAATCTGGGACGTTTGAAGTACGTGCTAAAAAAACCGAGTCACGCTCGACGTTTTTTGGAAGTTTTGTGGGGAATGATTAGGCTTGATGATTTAGAATAGAATTTCGAAGAAACGGAGTGCATAAAACAGTAAAAGTGTGCTTCAAATCGAACCCTACTTCGGAAACCCAAATCTGGGACGTTTGAAGTACGTGCTAAAAAAACCGAGTCACGCTCGACGTTTTTTGGAAGTTTTGTGGGGAATGATTAGGCTTGATGATTTAGAATAGAATTTCGAAGAAACGGAGTGCATAAAACAGTAAAAGTGTGCTTCAAATCGAACCCTACTTCGGAAACCCAAATCTGGGACGTTTGAAGTACGTGCTAAAAAAACCGAGTCACGCTCGACGTTTTTTGGAAGTTTTGTGGGGAATGATTAGGCTTGATGATTTAGAATAGAATTTCGAAGAAACGGAGTGCATAAAACAGTAAAAGTGTGCTTCAAATCGAACCCTACTTCGGAAACCCAAATCTGGGACGTTTGAAGTACGTGCTAAAAAAACCGAGTCACGGTCGACGTTTTTTGGAAGTTTTGTGGGGAATGATTAGGCTTGATGATTTAGAATAGAATTTCGAAGAAACGGAGTGCATAAAACAGTAAAAGTGTGCTTCAAATCGAACCCTACTTCGGAAACCCAAATCTGGGACGTTTGAAGTACGTGCAAAAAAAACCGAGTCACGGTCGAAGTTTTTTGGAAGTTTTGTGGGGAATGATTAGGCTTGATGATTTAGAGTAGAATTTCGAAGAAACGGAGTGCATAAAAAAGTAAAAGTGAGCTTCAATTCGAACCCTACTTCGGAAACCCAAATCTGGGACGTTCGAAGTACGTGCTAAAAAAACCGAGTCACGGTCAATGTTTTTTGGAAGTTTTGTGGGGAATGATTAGGCTTGATGATTTAGAATAGAATTTCGAAGAAACGGAGTGCATAAAACTTTAAAAGTGTGCTTCAAATCGAACCCTACTTCGGAAACCCAAATCTGGGACGTTTGAAGTACGTGCTAAAAAAACCGAGTCACACTCGACGTTTTTTGAAAGTTTTGTGGGGAATGATTAGGGTTGAT
>NW_019272871.1:9145-10362 GCF_002738345.1 Cucurbita maxima
GAAGAAACGGAGTGCATAAAACAGAAAAAGTGTGCTTCAATTCGAACCCTACTTCGGAAACCCAAATCTGAGACGTTTGAAGTAAGTGCTAAAAAAACTGATTGACGGTCGACGTTTTTTTGAAGTTTTGGGGGGAATGATTAGGCTTGATAATTTAGAATAGAATTTCGAAGAAACGGAGTGCATAAAACAGTAAAAGTATGCATCAAATCCTTGATAATTTAGAATAGAATTTCGAAGAAACGGAGTGCATAAAACAGTAAAAGTATGCATCAAATCGAACCCTACTTCGAAAACCCAAATCTGGGACGTTTGAAGTACGTGCTAAAAAAACCGAGTCGCGGTCGAAGTTTTTTGGATGTTTTGGGGGGAATGATTAGGCTTGATGATTTAGAATAGAATTTCGAAGAAACGGAGTGCATAAAACAGTAAAAGTGTGGTTCAAATCGAACCCTACTTCGGAAACCCAAATCTGGGACATTTGAAATACGTGCTAAAAAAACCGAGTCAGACTCGACGTTTTTTGGAAGTTTTGTGGGGAATGATTAGGCTTGATGATTTAGAATAGAATTTCGATGAAACGGAGTGCATAAAACAGTAAAAGTGTGCTTCAAGTCAAACCCTACTTCGGAAACCCAAATCAGGGACGTTTGATGTACGTGCAGTAAAAGTGTGCTTCAAGTCAAACCCTACTTCGGAAACCCAAATCAGGGACGTTTGATGTACGTGCTAAAAAACCGAGTCACGATCGACGTTTTTTGGAAGTTTTGGGGGGAATGATTAGGCTTGATTATTTAGAATAGAATTTCGAAGAAACGGAGTGCATAAAACAGTAAAAGTGTGCATCAAATCGAACCCTACTACGGAAACCCAAATATAGGACGTATGAAGTACGTGCTAAACAACCGAGTCACGGTCGAATTTTTTTGGAAGTTTTGGGGGGAATGATTTGGCTTGATGATTTAGAATAGAATTTGGAAGAAACGGAGTGCATAAAACAGTAAAAGTGTGCCTCAATTCGAACCCTACTTCGGAAACCCAAATCTGAGACGTTTGAAGTACGTGCTAAAAAAACTGATTGACGGTCGAAGTTTTTTTGAAGTTTTGGGGGGAATGATTAGGCTTGATGATTTAGAATAGAATTTCGAAGAAACGGAGTGCATAAAACAGTAAAAGTGTGCTTCAAATCGAACCCTACTTCGAAAACCCAAATCTGG
>NW_019272872.1:0-6949 GCF_002738345.1 Cucurbita maxima
TACGTGCTAAAAAAACCGAGTAAAGATCGACGTTTCTCGAAAGTTTTGTGAGGAATGATAAGGCTTGATGATTTAGAATAGTATTTCTAAGAAACGGAGTGTTAAAATAAGAAAAAAAGTTCTTCAAATCGAACCTTACTTCGGAAACCCAAATCTGGGAAGTTTGAAGTACGTGCTAAAAAATCGAGTCACGATCGACGTTTTTCGAAAGTTTTGTGAGGAATGATAAGGCTTGATGATTTATTATATTATTTCTAAGAAACAGAGAGCATAAAACAGTGAAAGAGTTCTTCAAATCGAACCCTACTTCGGAAACCCAAATCTGGGAAGTTTGAAGTACGTGCTAAAAAATCGAGTCACGATCGACGTTTTTCGAAAGTTTTGTTAGGAATGATAAGGCTTGATGATTTAGAATAGTACTTCTAAGAAACGGAGTGCATAAAACAGTAAAAGAGTTCTTCAAATCGAACCCTACTTCGGAAACCCAAATCTGGGAAGTTTGAAGTACATGCTAAAAAACCGAGTCAAGATCGACGTTTTTCGAAAGTTTTGTGAGGAATGATAAGGCTTGATGATTTATTATATTATTTCTAAGAAACAGAGAGCATAAAACAGTGAAAGAGTTCTTCAAATCGAACCCTACTTCGGAAACCCAAATCTGGGAAGTTTGAAGTACGTGCTAAAAAATCGAGTCACGATCGACGTTTTTCGAAAGTTTTGTTAGGAATGATAAGGCTTGATGATTTAGAATAGTATTTCTAAGAAACGGAGTGCATAAAACAGTAAAAGAGTTCTTCAAATCGAACCCTACTTCGGAATGTCAAATCTGGGAAGTTTGAAGTACATGCTAAAAAACCGAGTCAAGATCGACGTTTTTCGAAAGTTTTGTGAGGAATGATAAGGCTTGATGATTTATTATATTATTTCTAAGAAACAGAGAGCATAAAACAGTGAAAGAGTTCTTCAAATCGAACCCTACTTCGGAAACCCAAATCTGGGAAGTTTGAAGTACGTGCTAAAAAAACCGAGTCACGATCGACGTTTTTCGAATATTTTGTGAGGAATGATAAGGCTTGATGATTTAGAATAGTATTTCTAAGAAACGGAGTGCATAAAACAGTAAAAGAGTTCTTCAAATCGAACCCTACTTCGGAAACCCAAATCTGGGAAGTTTGAAGTACGTGCTAAAAAATCGAGTCACGATCGACGTTTTTCGAAAGTTTTGTGAGGAATGATAAGGCTTGATGATTTATTATATTATTTCTAAGAAACAGAGAGCATAAAACAGTGAAAGAGTTCTTCAAATCGAACCCTACTTCAGAAACCCAAATCTGGGAAGTTTGAAGTACGTGCAAAAAAATCGAGTCACGATCGACGTTTTTCGAAAGTTTTGTGAGTAATGATAAGTCTTTATAATTTAGAATATTATTTCTATGAAACGGAGAGCATAAAACAGTAAAAGAGTTCTTCAAATCGAACCCTACTTCGGAAACCCAAATCTGGGAAGTTTGAAGTACGTGCTAAAAAACCGAGTCAAGATCGACGTTTTTCGAAAGTTTTGTGAGGAATGATAAGGCTTGATGATTTATTATATTATTTCTAAGAAACAGAGAGCATAAAACAGTGAAAGAGTTCTTCAAATCGAACCCTACTTCAGAAACCGAAATCTGGGAAGTTTGAAGTACGTGCAAAAAAATCGAGTCACGATCGACGTTTTTCGAAAGTTTTGTGAGTAATGATAAGTCTTTATAATTTAGAATATTATTTCTATGAAACGGAGAGCATAAAACAGTAAAAGAGTCCTTCAAATCGAACCCTACTTCGGAAACCCAAATCTGGGAAGTTTGAAGTACGTGCTAAAAAATCGAGTCACGATCGACGTTTTTCGAAAGTTTTGTGAGGAATGATAAGACTTGATGATTTAGAAGATTATTTCAAAGAAACGGAGTGCATAAAACAGTAAAAGAGTTCTTCAAATCGAACCCTACTTCGGAAACCCAAATCTGGGAAGTTTGAAGTACGTGCAAAAAAATCGAGTCACGATCGACGTTTTTTGAAAGTTTTGTGAGGAATGATAAGGCTTGATGATTTAGAATATTATTTCAAAGAAACGGAGTGCATAAAACAGTAAAAGAGTTCTTCAAATCGAACCCTACTTCGGAAACCCAAATCTGGGAAGTTTGAAGTACGTGCAAAAAAATCGAGTCACGATCGACGTTTTTCGAAAGTTTTGTGAGGAATGATAAGACTTGATGATTTAGAAGATTATTTCAAAGAAACGGAGTGCATAAAACAGTAAAAGAGTTCTTCAAATCGAACCCTACTTCGGAAACCCAAATCTGGGAAGTTTGAAGTACGTGCAAAAAAATCGAGTCACGATCGACGTTTTTCGAAAGTTTTGTGAGGAATGATAAGACTTGATGATTTAGAAGATTATTTCAAAGAAACGGAGTGCATAAAACAGTAAAAGAGTTCTTCAAATCGAACCCTACTTCGGAAACCCAAATCTGGGAAGTTTGAAGTACGTGCAAAAAAATCGAGTCACGATCGACGTTTTTCGAAAGTTTTGTGAGGAATGATAAGACTTGATGATTTAGAAGATTATTTCAAAGAAACGGAGTGCATAAAACAGTAAAAGAGTTCTTCAAATCGAACCCTACTTCGGAAACCCAAATCTGGGAAGTTTGAAGTACGTGCAAAAAAATCGAGTCACGATCGACGTTTTTCGAAAGTTTTGTGAGGAATGATAAGACTTGATGATTTAGAAGATTATTTCAAAGAAACGGAGTGCATAAAACAGTAAAAGAGTTCTTCAAATCGAACCCTACTTCGGAAACCCAAATCTGGGAAGTTTGAAGTACGTGCAAAAAAATCGAGTCACGATCGACGTTTTTCGAAAGTTTTGTGAGGAATGATAAGACTTGATGATTTAGAAGATTATTTCAAAGAAACGGAGTGCATAAAACAGTAAAAGAGTTCTTCAAATCGAACCCTACTTCGGAAACCCAAATCTGGGAAGTTTGAAGTACGTGCAAAAAAATCGAGTCACGATCGACGTTTTTCGAAAGTTTTGTGAGGAATGATAAGACTTGATGATTTAGAAGATTATTTCAAAGAAACGGAGTGCATAAAACAGTAAAAGAGTTCTTCAAATCGAACCCTACTTCGGAAACCCAAATCTGGGAAGTTTGAAGTACGTGCAAAAAAATCGAGTCACGATCGACGTTTTTCGAAAGTTTTGTGAGGAATGATAAGACTTGATGATTTAGAAGATTATTTCAAAGAAACGGAGTGCATAAAACAGTAAAAGAGTTCTTCAAATCGAACCCTACTTCGGAAACCCAAATCTGGGAAGTTTGAAGTACGTGCAAAAAAATCGAGTCACGATCGACGTTTTTCGAAAGTTTTGTGAGGAATGATAAGACTTGATGATTTAGAAGATTATTTCAAAGAAACGGAGTGCATAAAACAGTAAAAGAGTTCTTCAAATCGAACCCTACTTCGGAAACCCAAATCTGGGAAGTTTGAAGTACGTGCAAAAAAATCGAGTCACGATCGACGTTTTTCGAAAGTTTTGTGAGGAATGATAAGACTTGATGATTTAGAAGATTATTTCAAAGAAACGGAGTGCATAAAACAGTAAAAGAGTTCTTCAAATCGAACCCTACTTCGGAAACCCAAATCTGGGAAGTTTGAAGTACGTGCTAAAAAAACCGAGTCACGATCGACGTTTTTCGAAAGTTTTGTGAGGAATGATAAGACTTGATGATTTAGAATATTATTTCTAAGAAACGGAGTGCATAAAACAGTAAAAGAGTTCTTCAAATCGAACCCTACTTCGGAAACCCAAATCTGGGAAGTTTGAAGTACGTGCTAAAAAAACCGAGTCACGATCGACGTTTTTCGAAAGTTTTGTGAGGAATGATAAGACTTGATGATTTAGAAGATTATTTCAAAGAAACGGAGTGCATAAAACAGTAAAAGAGTTCTTCAAATCGAACCCTACTTCGGAAACCCAAATCTGGGAAGTTTGAAGTACGTGCTAAAAAATCGAGTCACGATCGACGATTTTCAAAAGTTTTGTGAGGAATGATAAGGGTTGATGATTTAGAATAGTATTTCTAAGCAACGGAGTGTTAAAATAAGAAAAAGAGTTCTTCAAATAGAACCCTACTTGGGAAACCCAAATCTGGGAAGTTTGAAGTACGTGCTAAAAAAACCGAGTAAAGATCGACGTTTCTCGAAAGTTTTGTGAGGAATGATAAGGCTTGATGATTTAGAATAGTATTTCTAAGAAACGGAGTGTTAAAATAAGAAAAAGAGTTCTTCGAATCGAACCCTACTTCGAAAACCCAAATCTGGGAATTTTGAAGTACGTGCTAAAAAAACCGAGTCACGATCGACGTTTTTCGAAAGTTTTGTGAGGAATGATAAGGCTTGATGATTTAGAATAGTATTTCTAAGAAACGGAGTGTTAAAATAAGAAAAAGAGTTCTTCAAATCGAACCCTACTTCGGAAACCCAAATCTGGGAAGTTTGAAGTACGTCCTAAAAAAACCGAGTCACGATCGACGTTTTTCGAAAGTTTTGTGAGGAATGATAAGGCTTGATGATTTAGAATATTATTTCTAAGAAACGGAGTGCATAAAACCGTCAACAGAGTTCTTCAAATCGAACCGTACTTTGAAAACCCAAATCTGGGAATTTTGAAGTACGTGCTAAAAAAACCGAGTCACGATCGACGTTTTTCGAATGTTTTGTGAGGAATGATAAGGCTTGATGATTTAGAATAGTATTTCTAAGAAACGGAGTGTTAAAATAAGAAAAAGAGTTCTTCAAATCGAACCCTACTTCGGAAACCCAAATCTGGGAAGTTTGAAGTACGTGCTAAAAAAGCCGAGTCACGATCGATGCTTTTCGAATGTTTTGTGAGGAATGATAAGGCTTGGTGATTTAGAATATTATTTCTAAGAAACGGAGAGCATAAAACAGTAAAAGAGTCCTTCAAATCGAACCGTACTTTGAAAACCCAAATCTGAAAATTTTGAAGTACGTGCTAAAAAAACCGAGTCACGATCGACGTTTTTCGAAAGTTTTGTGAGGAATGATAAGGCTTGATGATTTAGAATAGTATTTCTAAGAAACGGAGTGTTAAAATAAGAAAAAGAGTTCTTCAAATCGAACCCTACTTCGGAAACCCAAATCTGGGAAGTTTGAAGTACGTGCTAAAAAAACCGAGTCACGATCGACGTTTTTCGAAAGTTTTGTGAGGAATGATAAGGCTTGATGATTTAGAATATTATTTCTAAGAAACAGAGTGCATAAAACAGTAAAAAAGTTCTTCGAATCGAACCCTACTTCGGAAACCCAAATCTGGGAAGTTTGAAGTACGTCCTAAAAAAACCGAGACACGATCGACGTTTTTCGAAAGTTTTGTGAGGAATGATAAGGCTTGATGATTTAGGATATTATTTCGAAGAAACGGAGTGCATAAAACAGTAAAAGAGTTCTTCAAATCGAACCCTACTTCGGAAACCCAAATCTGGGAAGTTTGAAGTACGTGCTAAAAAAACCGAGTCACGATCGACNCCAAATCTGGGAAGTTTGAAGTACGTGCTAAAAAAACCGAGTCACGATCGATGTTTTTCGACAGTTTTGTGAGGAATGATTAGGGTTGATGATTTAAAATATTATTTCTAAGAAACAGAGTGCATAAAACAGTAAAAAAGTTCTTCAAATCGAACCCTACTTCGGAAACCCAAATCTGGGAAGTTTGAAGTACGTACAGTAAAAAAGTTCTTCAAATCGAACCCTACTTCGGAAACCCAAATCTGGGAAGTTTGAAGTACGTCCTAAAAAAACCGAGTCACGATCGACGTTTTTCGAAAGTTTTGTGAGGAATGATAAGGCTTGATGATTTAGAATATTATTTCTAAGAAACAGAGTGCATAAAACAGTAAAAGAGTTCTTCAAATCGAACCCTAGTTCGGAAACCCAAATCTGGGAAGTTTGAAGTACGTGCTAAAAAAACCGAGTCACGATCGACGTTTTTCGAATGTTTTGTGAGGAATGATAAGGCTTGATGATTTAGAATATTATTTCTAAGAAACGGAGAGCATAAAACTGTAAAAGATTTCTTCAAATGGAACCCTACTTCGGAAACCCAAATCTGGGAAGTTTGAAGTACGTGCTAAAAAAACCGAGTCACGATCGACGTTTTTTGAAAGTTTTGTGAGGAATGATAAGGCTTGATGATTTAGAATATTATTTCTAAGAAACAGAGTGCATAAAACAGTAAAAAAGTTCTTCAAATCGAACCCTACTTTGGAAACCCAAATCTGGGAAGTTTGAAGTACGTCCTAAAAAAACCGAGTCACGATCGACGTTTTTCGAAAGTTTTGTGAGGAATGATAAGGCTTGATGATTTAGAATAGTATTTCTAAGAAACGGAGTGTTAAAATAAGAAAAAGAGTTCTTCAAATCGAACCCTACTTCGGAAACCCAAATCTGGGAAGTTTGAAGTACGTGCTAAAAAAACCGAGTCACGATCGACGTTTTTCGAAAGTTTTGTGAGGAATGATAAGGCTTGAAGATTTAGAATATTATTTCTAAGAAACGGAGAGCATAAATCAGTAAAAGAGTTCTTCAAATCAAACCCTACTTCGGAAACCCAAATCTGGGAAGTTTGAAGTACGTGCTAAAAAAACCGAGTCACGATCGACGTTTTTCGAAAGTTTTGTGATGAATGATAAGGCTTGATGATTTAGAATATTATTTCTAAGAAACGGAGAGCATAAAACAGTAAAAGAGTTCTTCAAATCAAACCCTACTTCGGAAACCCAAATCTGGGAAGTTTGAAGTACGTCCTAAAAAAACCGAGTCACGATCGACGTTTTTCGAAAGTTTTGTGAGGAATGATAAGGCTTGATGATTTAGAATATTATTTCTA
>NW_019272872.1:7185-10172 GCF_002738345.1 Cucurbita maxima
CGAGTCACGATCGACGTTTTTCGAAAGTTTTGTGAGGAATGATAAGGCTTGATGATTTAGAATATTATTTCTAAGAAACGGATTGCATAAAAAAGTAAAAGAGTTCTTCAAATCGAACCCTACTACGGAAACCCAAATCTGGATAGTTTGAAGTACGTGCTAAAAAAACCGAGTCACGATCGACGTTTTTCGAAAGTTTTGTGAGGAATGATAAGGCTTGATGATTTAGAATATTATTTCTAAGAAACGGAGAGCATAAAACAGTAAAAGAGTTCTTCCAATCGAACCCTACTTCGGAAACCCAAATCTGGGAAGTTTGAAGTACGTGCTAAAAAATCGAGTCACGATCGACGTTTTTCGAAAGTTTTGTGAGGAATGATTAGGGTTGATGATTTAAAATATTATTAGTCACGATCGACGTTTTTCGAAAGTTTTGTGAGGAATGATTAGGGTTGATGATTTAAAATATTATTTCTAAGAAACGGAGAGCATAAAACAGTAAAAGAGTTCTTCAAATCGAACCCTACTTCGGAAACCCAAATCTATGAAGTTTGAAGTACCTGCTAAAAAAACCGAGTCACGATCGACGTTTTTCGAAAGTTTTGTGAGGAATGATAAGGGTTGATGATTTAGAATAGTATTTCTAAGCAACGGAGTGTTAAAATAAGAAAAAGAGTTCTTCAAATAGAACCTTACTTGGGAAACCCAAATCTAGGAAGTTTGAAGTACGTGCTAAAAAAACCGAGTAAAGATCGACGTTTCTCGAAAGTTTTGTGAGGAATGATAAGGCTTGATGATTTAGAATAGTATTTCTAAGAAACGGAGTGTTAAAATAAGAAAAAGAGTTCTTCAAATCGAACCTTACTTCGAAAACCCAAATCTGGGAAGTTTGAAGTACGTGCTAAAAAAACCGAGTCACGATCGACGTTTTTCGAAAGTTTTGTGAGGAATGATAAGGCTTGATGATTTAGAATATTATTTCTAAGAAACGGAGTGCATAAAACAGTAAAAGAGTTCTTCAAATCGAACCCTACTTCGGAAACCCAAATCTGGGAAGTTTGAAGTACGTGCTAAAAAAACCGAGTCATGATCGACGTTTTTCGAAAGTTTTGTGAGGAATGATAAGGCTTGATGATTTAGAATAGTATTTCTAAGAAACGGAGTGTTAAAATAAGAAAAAGAGTTCTTCAAATCGAACCCTACTTCGGAAACCCAAATCTAGGAAGTTTGAAGTACGTGCTAAAAAAACCGAGTCACGATCGACGTTTTTCGAAAGTTTTGTGATGAATGATAAGGCTTGATGATTTAGAATATTATTTCTAAGAAATGGAGAGCATAAAATAGTAAAAGAGTTCTTCAAATCGAACCCTATTTCGGAAACCCAAATCTGGGAAGTTTGAAGTACGTGCAAAAAAAACGGAGTCACGATCGACGTTTTTCGAAAGTTTTGTGAGGAATGATAAGGGTTGATGATTTAGAATATTATTTCTAAGAACCGGAGTGTTAAAATTAGAAAAAGAGTTCTTCAAATCGAACCCTACTTCGGAAACCCAAATCTGGGAAGTTTGAAGTACGTGCTAAAAAAACCGAGTCACGATCGACGTTTCTCGAAAGTTTTGTGAGGAATGATAAGACTTGATGATTTAGAAGATTATTTCAAAGAAACGGAGTGCATAAAACAGTAAAAGAGTTCTTCAAATCGAACCCTACTTCGGAAACCCAAATCTGGGAAGTTTGAAGTACGTGCTAAAAAAACCGAGTCACGATCAACGTTTTTCGAAAGTTTTGTGAGGAATGATAAGGCTTGATGATTTATAATATTATTTCTAAGAAACGGAGTGCATAAAACAGTAAAAGAGTTCTTCAAATCGAACCCTACTTCGGAAACCCAAATCTGGGAAGTTTGAAGTACGTGCTAAAAAAACCGAGTCACGATCGACGTTTTTCGAAAGTTTTGTGAGGAATGATAAGGCTTGATGATTTAGAATAGTATTTCTAAGAAACGGAGTGTTAAAATAAGAAAAAGAGTTCTTCATATCGAACCCTACTTCGGAACCCCAAATCTGGGAAGTTAGTACGTGCTAAAAAAACCGAGTCACGATCGACGTTTTTTGAAAGTTTTGTGAGGAATGATAAGGCTTGATGATTTAGAATATTATTTCTAAGAAACAGAGTGCATAAAACAGTAAAAGAGTTCTTCAAATCGAACCCTACTTCGGAAACCCAAATCTGGGAAGTTTGAAGTACGTGCTAAAAAACCGAGTCACGATCGACGTTTTTCGAAAGTTTTGTGAGGAATGGTAAGGCTTGATGACTTAGAATATTATTTCTAAGAAACGGAGAGCATAAAACAGGAAAAGAGTTCTTCAAATCGAACCCTACTTCGGAAACCCTAATCTGGGAAGTTTGAAGTACGTGCTAAAAAATCGAGTCACGATCGACGTTTTTCGAAAGTTTTGTGAGGAATGATAAGGCTTGATGATTTAGAATAGTATTTCTAAGAAACGGAGTGTTAAAATAAGAAAAAGAGTTCTTCAAATCGAACCCTACTTCGGAAACCCAAATCTGGGAAGTTTGAAGTACGTGCTAAAAAAACCGAGTCACGATCGACGTTTTTCGAAAGTTTTGTGAGGAATGATAAGGCATGATGATTTAGAATAGTATTTCTAGGAAACGGAGTGTTAAAATAAGAAAAAGAGTTCTTCAAATCGAACCCTATTTGGGAAACCCAAATCTGGGAAGTTTGAAGTATGTGGTAAAAAAACCGAGTCACGATCGACGTTTTTCNTTAATCTCTTGATTAAATCTGGGAAGTTTGAAGTATGTGGTAAAAAAACCGAGTCACGATCGACGTTTTTCGAAAGTTTTAGAAGAATACCGTTGAGACCTTCGTTGGATTTGCCTCTCGATCTTAATTGCAATGTGCAACAACTCCTCAATATTAGAATAAGGCTGTAAATCAGTCTTGTCCGCAATCTCTGTGTTTA
>NW_019272872.1:10179-10376 GCF_002738345.1 Cucurbita maxima
ACTCCTCAATATTAGAATAAGGCTGTAAATCAGTCTTGTCCGCAATCTCTGTGTTTAACCCATTAAGAAGCCGCGCCATGAGAGCCTCCATGTCCTCATCGAGTTCAAGTCGATCCATCAATGTATCCATCTCCTTGTAATAATCCTCCACAGATTTCCGTCCTTGTTTCAATGCTTGAAGCTTTTGCGCCATGTCT
>NW_019272873.1:0-10238 GCF_002738345.1 Cucurbita maxima
CATAGCCGATAAAAACGACCTTCAGCCCCCTAGGATCGAGCTTGGCGAGGTGGGGACGTGTTACCTTCATGTAAGCGACGCAGCCGAACACGCGAAAATGATGTACCGCTGGTTTTTTGTTGTACCAAACCTCATATGGTGTCTTCCCGTCAAGGCTTCGGGTTGGTGACCGATTGAGGAGATATACGGCCGTCATTACTGCCTCTCCCCAGAATCTCCCAGGCATCCCGGCAGTCACCAACAATGACCTTGCTGTCCCGACAATGGTCTGATTCCGGCGCTCCACCACTCCGTTCTGTTGGGAGGAGTAGGGCGCCGTTAGGTGCCGTTGTATGCCGATTTCGTCACAATACTTACCGAAACTTGTCGAGGTGAATTCTCCGCCTCGGTCTGTGCGCAGCACTCGCATCTTCTTCTCACATTCGGCCTCCGCTCGCGCTTTAATGCACTTAACCGCCTCTGCCGCCTCACTTTTCGCTTGCAGCAGGGTCGGCCACATGAAGCGGCTTTTGTCATCGACTAATAGGAGGACGAAACTCTTACCGCCTGGGGTCGCCTGCTTGATGGGCCCGCAGATATCGCCGTGTACAAGCTCCAACGGCTCATCGGCTCGATAGGATGTTCGAGACGGAAAGGGTGTGCGCCTCTGTTTGCCGATGAGGCACCCGTCGCACAGCTTGTTCACACCTTTGATTGCTGGCAAACCGTGCACTAACTCCTCCTTCTGTAGTTTTTCTAGAGCAGGAAAGTTTAAATGCCCGTACCTTGCGTGCCACCTCCAAGATACCTCTTCGATCTTGGCCGAGAGATTGACAGGTTGCTCTATCTCTAACTCCAGGATGTAAAGACGGTTTGTCGTGCGCCTTGCCTGTGTGAGCAGCCGTCGTTGATTATCGCAAATTTTGAGTAGTCCGCGCTCGATGGAGATGAAACAGCCTGTCTCATCGAGTTGACCCAGGCTCACAAGGTTAGCCTTGAGCCTCGGGATGAAGTAGACGTCGGTCAGCTTGCGATGCTCGCCTCCCTTGCTGGCGAACAGGATGGTGCCGCGTCCTTCGATCTCTACGACGGATCCGTCGCCGAATTTCACCGTCCCGCGGATCCCCGAGTCGAGTTCGGAGAATGCAGATCTAGCCCCGGTCATATGGTTTGTTGCCCCTGTGTCTAGTATCCATCGCCGTCCCGCTCGCTGATCTGAGCGAACACTCGCTCCTCCTCCAGTTGAATTGGCTCCCTAGCTGGTGCCACCTTCGCTACGCCCAGCTGGAGCTCTTTCTCGAGTTCAACATCGTTGTTGATTACCTCCATTTCCGTGGATTTGGAATCGATAATGGGGACACATGCACTTACCATGAAGAGAGCTGGCTCGTCCTCCTCGGATTGATGATGGGGACACATGCACTTACCATGAAGAGAGCTGGCTCGTGCTCCTCGGATTGAGCCACATGGGCCTTTTCGGCCTTCTCCTTGTTCCTAAGCTTGCTCCAGCAATTCCTGCTTAGGTGTCCTCTCTTCCCACAGTTCGAGCAAATTGGCCTGCCATTGGTCGACTCCTTCTTTTGATTCCCATCTTTCCCGCGCATGCGCCCGTGGGAGATCCATGGCTTCTTACCGTCTTTGCGGCTGGAGGAGGACCCGTTGCTCTGGCCGGTGTTGTCACGGAGCTTTAGACGTGCAAGCCATTCCTCCTCTGTGAGGAGTAGACGACCCTCCTTGTCGACAGCTGAAATGGTATTTTTCTTCCGCTGCTCGACGTTACGAAGTCTTCCGGTCACCTCTTCTACCGTTAGATCGTTCACGTCAAGCAATGTCTCGATTGAAATCGCAACTTGCTCGAGGTGATCAGGGACAACCTGCAGCATCTTCTTCACGATTTCTGTCTCGCTGATGCTGCCACCGAGTGTGGTGATGTTGTTGGCGAGCCCCGTGATCCGCATTGAAAAATCATCGACGGATTCACCGTCCTTAAAGTGGATCTCCGAGAGCTCCTTCCGCAACTGCTCGATGTTGGATTCCCGCACTCGCTGTACACCGACCCGACGGGATTTGATTCCCTCCCAGGCCGATTGCGCGGTGCGCTTGGTGGAGAGAGATGCCAGCATCTCTAGGGGCACAGATCGTAATATGGCGGCAAACGCCAACCGATCCTCACGATACTCAATCGTTTCTCCTTCCTCTGGCTCAACAGCATGCCATAACCCTTGGCGCCTGTAGGTTGACGCGCATCAACGAAGTCCAATTCGTCGTTGTCTCCCCCCTGATAACCCGCTCAACGATAACTTGACGTCCTCTTCGTGGCGGCGATGATGGAGATGTCGGCACACGACAACGGCGTGGAGGAGTGAGTGAGCCTGCCCGAGATGGGCCCCACGATGTGTGTGTTTTTACACTTTGCATTTTCTTCTACTCGAACCTGAGACCTTTGTGATGTTAGGTCAAAGCTCTAACCACTTAAACTATTCAACTTGTTTGTTGATAGGTTGGCTCCTCTGCAATGATATACACCGATTTTCAACTTGGCTCTGATACCACTTGTTGGTTTTCACAGAATTTCGGTGAGAGGAAATTGAGAAAATGCGTAACAAAAAGGAGAGAGAAAAATAACTCTGACTGCGTTCAGGTTGTTTTATTTGTTCAGAACAAATCTCCTATTTAAAGTAAAAAAGAATTCTAAAATTGGCTGGAGAGTGGCCAACTAAATCTGTGCCACTCCCTTCTAAAACTCTTGTGATCCATTCGACGTGATTTGTCAAATGGTCAAACTCACGATTTTCTGAAATCGTGTGAATAAGAAAAACGGTAAAACTCAGGTTTTATCTAACAATAAGATGTGAAATTTGTGAAACGAGCTTGTAAAGTGCTCTGATACCACTCAAAGGTTTGACCATTTGTTTGAGCCCGACAGCTGCAGAGGGGGTTCGATTCCCGTTATACGCGATGTGGCAAAAAAACGGATTCAACAAGATATGCCTTGCCTGCATTAAGATTTCAAACTTGTCGTCTACTTTTAGGAAATGTTCGGAACAGAGAACTTACAATAATACAACGCCGCATTCTCCGAAAATTGAGAAACAAGAGGAGATCTATTAAGAGAAAGATTTATCCGAGAGAAAATCTTAACAGTTACATACAATCACAAACTACACGAAAGTTGCCCCTTTTTCATGGGGATTTACCCATCACAGAGATGCACAGAGGAAGAGAACGAACTTCTTATATCCCTTTTCCACTCAATCCAGAAACAAGATCGGACGTTATTCCGGTTCGTCTCCATTTTAGTTCAACTCTTTCTCAAGCAAGGCAGCCGATAAGTCATCGAAGGGTTTGTGTGAATAAAGGAATGGTCCCCATTACTCATTTTAAAGTGTCCCACGGTGATCTAATATCTTTTCAAGAAAATGACGCGAGAATCCGCGGTGAAGAAATAAGGAGATCTTTCTATATCGAAATCTCAGTTGAAAAAATCATAGGCAAATTCCTGGATCACCCGGTAAGAATGTGGAGAAGAACTAAAACAGAATGGTTCCACCTACTCAAAACTCAGAGGGGATGCCGCCTACTACTAAAATCCCGGTTTTTGCAACAGTTGCGTTCTTCTATGCAAGAATCAGACTTAGAAAGAAGAAAGAAGTTTGGATCGGATAAAGTATGCTTAGGCAGTTCCTTCGCTGAGCACAACAGAATGAAGAGGAATTTGTATCATTTTCAATCCCTATTCTTATCGAATAGAAGGAAGGAGAAAAACCGAAATCTTCCTACTCGAAGAATCAGTCCTATAGTTTACAACTCTTCTTTATATAGTAATTCGACCTATTGCTCCGCATCCCCCCATCAGTTTACTATGAAGAGCAAAATCAAAAGGATCGAACTACCTACTCATTATTCGGAGGTGAATCATAGAACACTAAAAGCTGTGGTATCTTATGGACCTAAGATAGGGCACATCCCTCACGACATAAGATTGAAAGATCCAAACCTTCCTCTTCGGAGCGGAAACGGACGTGGCCAAAACATATAAAGATCGGCTCGATCGGACATATCTATCCGTCTCGAGTCTCGTCTAGATCGATTCATAGATCGATTTCTATCCATATGTAGCGGTATCCCCGTGGATAGAGATAAAGATAGGGATCCATCTAGATCTTGATTCACTATTTCCATTTGATTGATTGCCTTTTGACAACAAGTTTTCAATCTTAATGCAGGCAAGGAAAGAAAAGAGAGTTTGTCTATTATTACTTGCAGGATCGGAGCGTATACGAGCGAGCAGAGCCCAGGGAACGAACGGGGAAGCCCGTTATAGAGCAGTCGACTATCAGTATCAGATGGCCTGAGAGAAGACGGCCTCTCTCGGGAAAGATGGCCGAATTTCTCTTCTTTCTTTTTTCTTTCGGGTTTCTTTCTTCTTTCAGGGGCCCATAACGCTAAAAGGTGGGGGAGAAGCAAGCCGAACCTCTGATCGACCTGGAAACATAACAAATTCTCGGCGTCGAGAGAGATTTGAGATTCCGTAAGTAACTCAGCGAGTGCTTTCTAAGAAGGGCTTGACTTGGAAGAAGAAAATGAAATACGAACAACCGCGCTGGTCGTAATAGATCCACTTTCTTGCTAGTTCTTGCTCCAGCATGAAAGTTCCATTTCAGGGAAGGACGACGTACCATGATACTTTCCGTTTTGTCGAGCCCAGCTTTGGTCTCTGGTTTGATGGTTGTACGTGCTAAAAATCCGGTACATTCCGTTTTGTTTCCCATCCCAGTCTTTCGCAACACTTCAGGTTTACTTCTTTTGTTAGGTCTCGACTTCTTCGCTATGATCTTCCCAGTAGTTCATATAGGAGCTATAGCCGTTTCATTCCTATTCGTTGTTATGATGTTCCATATTCAAATAGCGGAGATTCACGAATCAGTCTTGCGCTATTTACCAGTGAGTGGTATTATTGGACTGATCTTTTGGTGGGAAATGTTCTTCATTTTAGATAATGAAACCATTCCATTACTATCAACCCAAAGAAATACGACCTCTCTGAGATATACGGTTTATGCCGGAAAGGTACGCAGTTGGACTAATTTGGAAACATTGGGCAATTTACTTTATACCTACTATTCCGTCTGGTTTTTGGTTTCTAGTCTGATTTTATTAGTAGCCATGATTGGCGCTATAGTACTGACTATGCATAGGACTACTAAGGTGAAAAGACAGGATCTATTCCGACGAAATGCTATTGATTTTAGGAGGACTATAATGAGGAGGACGACAGACCCACTCCCGATCTACTAAAGGGAAAGTAGCTTCATTGGTTCGAATCCAAGTCGTGAGATGGCAGTGACGGTGAGGAAAAGGCGTAGGTTGGCCTGGCTTTGGCTTGCTCTGGGCATTATGGCGATTGATGATCCCTGGTGCAAGCAAACAATAAGTCAGAGTCCCTTAAAAAACTCCCAGTGTATAAAGGAAGGTTCGGGCCCCCCAGGCGTCGCAGGGTTCCTCACTCGGGTATCAGGACGAGAAAGAAAGGATATAACAGTGCATTGAAAGATCCAACAGTCAAAAGGGAAACAGACAGAAGGGAGACGAAAGAAAGATGAATGAGAGTGAACTCCGGAACCAGAACCAGAACCTCTATGACCTGAGCTACTTCACCTTTACATTACAGTCGGTAAAAGAAAAAGAGAAAGACGAAAGCCAGATGAATGAGAGTTTACAGTCTTTGAAGGGAGACGAAACTCAAGAAGAATTAGACTGAACAGTGAAAGAAAGAGTAAATGAATTAGCTACTGAACCCATTTACCTTATGAATGAGAGTGAACTACTGAACCTTCAAGTGTTGAAAGGAAAGACTCAACTCAAGAAGAATTAGACAGAACAGAACTATTACTTCTTTCACTCTTTTACTCGACTGTAAACACTCCTTATTCATTCTTTCTCTTCCCCTGAACCTGATTGAACTCATGAGACAGATTTCCCTCGGTCAAGCTATTTGAAGAACCTTTCTTTCCAGGAGAGGAGAGAGAGTAAATTCATTAACAATCCGGAACAGGAGAGCTTTCAATTCATTCAATGCCTACACCTTTGACTCTACTTCCTCTTTTGCTTAGTGAGAATCTAAGGGTGACTCGAGAAGGAAGCTATCCATTTATGCCTTTGGGTTACGAGAAGAATAAATTAGGAGAGAAGCAGCTGGAAGTAAAAGAGAAGAATTATTATCATTGAGTTTAGTTGTTAGGGATGAGACTGAGTTTTTCTTTCACTCACTGTAAACAAACAAGGTGGCTTCGCTCCTCGCTTTAGTCCGTTTCTTCTTATTCTTTTTCGTCAGGTTTCTTTAAGGAAGGAAAGATTGAATGACAGAGTATAGTAGGATTTAAGGAAGGAAAGAGAAGAGAAGAGGGGTTTGGTTCTTTCTCCTTCACCATAGAAGTTTAGCCAGCCTATTCTACAATGTCTCAAGATGTTAGCTGTTTTGGGTATTCTTTATTGGCATTTTGAATCAATAGGGAAAGCTGCGGGGATTGATTGATTACCTACTGAACCTCGGTCTCTTTTCTTTCCTATTCTATTGGTCACGCTTCGAACGGTTGGTTTTTCTCTTTCATTTGTTTCGTCTTTCTCTTTTTCTTCCTTTCGGATTCTCGGCATAAAGGAAGAATCAGTCTCGTAATCAAATCATCATGAATGAAAGTAAGAAGTAATAAGGTCAGGTTAATAACTAATAAGGTAGTTCTCATCAGTAGCAGTTTTTTTGTTTGCTTCCTCCTTTCTATCTTTACAAACGATTCTTCTTTCACTAGTAGGGTTTCGCTATTCTTTCCTCTCGCTAGAGGATTTCCCTTCAAAGACTGTAAACTCGGTAAACTCATTCACCTTTACAGAATAAGAAGAAGATAATATGAAATCAAAACGAACAAACAAATACAGTTGAGTCAATTAAATCCTCTGTCTATATCTATTGGTCGAGTAGCTTCGCTCCGGAACCCTTTATTTAACCTGACCGGAACCTTATACTTTAATTCCCTCTTTATTCAAAGACAAGGTAACATAGGCTTCGCTACTTCTCTTTTTCTTCTCTTTCTCATTCACCTGTTGGTTTCCCAATTCCATTACCTTATTCTGTTTCGGAAGGTTTAAGGAAAGATTAATTCTACTTTACTCGTTCACCTCTCTTTTCTTTGTAACTAGGCTTTTTAAACAAATAGAATTTACAGGCAGGAGAGTCAAATAGATAGCTTGAGCTCGGCTCGGTTCCTAAGAATTAATCCTTCCCTCCCCTTATACTGTATTACCAGATTGAACTGAAAAAGCAGATGAGAGTCAGTCAGACAAAGAAGAATTTGGGGTAGAGCGGGGGATTCATCCAACTTACCTTCTCCTTGACCTGTCGGTAAAGCAATTCTACTATATGCCGGAACCTGAACAACCTTTACACGGTCTCTTTTCTTTCCTCTCGCTATAGGTAGGTCGTCTCGAATCTCTTTTCTTTCTCTTTATTCTAGTGTGAGTTTTTCTTTCCTTTACCTTTGACAGTATTACCTTCCTCTTTTGCTTTCATTTTCTTCTCTGACTGATTAAATATCAGAAATACCTTTTTTTCACCTGTAGAGATTGGGTTGGCGTGAAGTGAGCGACTTCCCCTGTATTCCCTTCCCTTAACCTATTTACTACCTTATTCATTTGAACTACTGAACCTATTGCTATTTCTTCTTTCTCCTATGGATTCTTGAACAGTAAACTCGGGGTAAAGAGTAGGCTGATTGAACTCACTCTTTTCCTCTCCTGTAAGAAGGATGAATTCGACTCAAGCTTAACCCTTTTGATTGAACGAGGTAAACAACTGGAGGAAAAGAAGAAGAAGAAACCGACACCCTGAACCTGCCTGATGTCCCTTCCCTATTTATTCCTTCCAAAGGCAAGGTAAGGTCAAGCTGCTAACTCATTCATTTATTCAAACAAAGACTGTAAACTCTCTTTAATCTTTCATCTACCTTCTTTCTCTATCGGTTACGGTTCAGGATCATTAATATTTCTTTCTTCCTCTTTCCCTTCTGGCATTCTCTAACTAAAGGTGAAGTAGCGAAGTAATGAGACTGACAATGAATAGGTTCTGGTTCATGAGCTAATCCTTCTTTTTAAGTTCAATATGGTTCAGGAGCAGGAGTTCATTTATTAAATAGGTTCCCCGCCCGGGACGGGAATAGAGGTTCTGGTTCAGGAGCTGATCATTAATCTTGTCGGGCTTCACAGCAGTCTCCCTGATTTCATTCTCTTATCTTTTCTTCTCCGGTAAACAAGGGTTGGTTGAACTACTTCTCTTTCATTTTCTTCTGATTCTTGCATGAATTTACTCGACTCTCAAGTGAGGGGAATAGGGGTTCAGGAGTAAGTAGAGAAGCAGATAGTTTACGAGGGTCGAAGACGCGAGACAAAGGAGAGGAGCGAAGCGACTCGACCAACAGGGAGAGGAGCGAAGCAACTCGACTCGGAGAGGAGAGGAGCGAAGCGATGAGACACGAATAGTTAGGCGAATGAGCGAAGCGGCTCGACCAATAAATAAATAGAGGAGCGAAGACATGAAACAGACAGTTCAAGAAGGGGGAGCCGAAAGAGCAGAGGTTCAGCAGAATGAATAGGAAAGGTGCGAAGCAGCTCCACGAGAAGACGAGAGGAGTAAAGTAAGTAGGCAGAGGAGTTCAATCGAATTAAAGGTTCAGGTAATATCAGGGAAGGAAGAAGCCACGAGAACGAGTTACATCACCTAAAAAATAGGGAGAGGTTAGGTAGTTCAGTCGAATAACGAACACAGAAAGGAATAGAGGTTAATGAGTTTACTGTTCCAGAAGCGAAGGTAGTAATAATCTAATATAGAAGGGGCTGGTTCAGCAGCTTCTCTTTCTTTTTCAGTTCAATCTGGTACTGGATTTCATGAATTGACTCTCCTGTAATCTTCAATCAATTCCTTCTCTGAGGGAAGGAATAGAGGTGAAGAAGAATAGTCCGTCCAGTTTACCCTGTTCATTCTCTTTCAGTAGCTAATCCATTATAAGGTTAAGGTTCCCGTACTCTCCCTCCTGGCAAGTCGAATTAATCTTTCATTTCTCCCCTCCCTTCAATCAATTCTCTTGTAAAGCAACTAATTCATTGACTCGACAGTAAAGAAAGGAATATCTTCTTCTTTCATTCTGGTCAGGTTCAGGTCAGAGAATAGATAGAGGTGAACGAGAGAATAGGAACAGACAGGAGTTCACTCTCATTCATAGTGAGTTGAGTCTTAGTTTAGAGAGAAGCCGAGGTTCAGTAGCGAAGGTCATATAGGTTCAGTCAGGGGCAGGAGTGAAAGCAAGCAAGAAAGAAAGAGCTGTTCAGTCTCTCTCTGGACTTCCAATGTAATTACCTCATACATGGCCCTAAACATAGGGAGAGGTGATTGAGCTGATCATCCTGTTGCTTTACCGAGTTCAAGAATAGTGTTTGAATAACTAACCATAACTGCACAAGGAGTTAAGGATCATGCGGCTTGAGTGGAGTCTCTTTCCTTCCGACAATGAATAGGTGAAAGAATAAGCTTTACCCCGAGAGTTCAATGACAGAAAAAATAGGGAAGGAATAGAATAAAAGGGTCAGGCAGGTTAATCAGTAATAGTCCTGTTCTGGCTGACGAATCTTTCTTTAGTCTTGACTCGACTGTCACAGTAGCTCTTGTCTTGCTTGATGAGTCTCCCCTCACTGTAAACTCTCATTCATACATAAGGAGTCTTTGTTTACAGCTCAATAAATGGATGATGAAAGATCTCTCTCTTCTTTAATGATTATTTCCTTGTTATTAACTCTTAGTTGTCCTTACTCTCATCTGATTTAAGGAAGAAAAAGAGAAAGGGGGAGAGGAAGCAGTGAGAACGAGTTTACTACTGTTCAATAGGAAAGGAAAAGGAGCAGCTTTACAGGGGAAAGAGCAGTTCAAGAATCAAAATAGTTGGGTGCCTGGCTGATGAAATACTCAGAATGACCAGAGTGCCTAACCCTTGAGGTGAGGTCAAGGGCATTGATAGGGAAATGTACGCGCACGCACTTGGAGTCGTTTCAGATGCGATCAAAAAGCCTTCCTTTTACAGCAGAGAGACTACTACATATACTAAGATGCGAATAGAGATGCAGAAGGTCTTCTTCAGTTAGAGGTTAAGCAGTTTACCAAGAGGAAGATGCCAATAGAGATAAGGTCGGAAGTTAGAAGGGAAGAAGCGAAGACGAAG
>NW_019272874.1:0-10362 GCF_002738345.1 Cucurbita maxima
AAAGAGTTCTTCAAATGGAACCCTTCTTCCGAAACCCTAACAGGGAAGTTTGTAGTACGTGCTAAAAAAACCGAGTCACGGTCGACGTTTGTTGAAAGTTTTGTGACGAATGATAAGGCTAGATGATATAGAATATTATTTCTAAGAAACGGAATGCGTAAAACAGTAAAAGAGTTCTTCAAATGGAACCCTGCTTCGGAAACCCAAACAGAGAAGTTTGTAGTACGTGCTAAAAAACCGAGTCACGGTCGACGTTTGTCGAAAGTTTTGTGAGGAATGATAAGGCTAGATGATTTAGAATATTATTTCTAAGAAACGGAGTGCGTAAAACAGTAAAAGAGTTCTTCAAATGGAACCCTTCTTCCGAAACCCTAACAGGGAAGTTTGTAGTACGTGCTAAAAAAACCGAGTCACGGTCGACGTTTGTCGAAAGTTTTGTGAGGAATGATAAGGCTAGATGATTTAGAATATTATTTCTAAGAAACGGAGTGCGTAAAACAGTAAAAGAGTTCTTCAAATGGAACCCTTCTTCCGAAACCCTAACAGGGAAGTTTGTAGTACGTGCTAAAAAAACCGAGTCACGGTCGACGTTTGTCGAAAGTTTTGTGAGGAATGATAAGGCTAGATGATTTAGAATATTATTTCTAAGAAACGGAGTGCGTAAAACAGTAAAAGAGTTCTTCAAATGGAACCCTTCTTCCGAAACCCTAACAGGGAAGTTTGTAGTACGTGCTAAAAAAACCGAGTCACGGTCGACGTTTGTCGAAAGTTTTGTGAGGAATGATAAGGCTAGATGATTTAGAATATTATTTCTAAGAAACGGAGTGCGTAAAACAGTAAAAGAGTTCTTCAAATGGAACCCTTCTTCCGAAACCCTAACAGGGAAGTTTGTAGTACGTGCTAAAAAAACCGAGTCACGGTCGACGTTTGTCGAAAGTTTTGTGAGGAATGATAAGGCTAGATGATTTAGAATATTATTTCTAAGAAACGGAGTGCGTAAAACAGTAAAAGAGTTCTTCAAATGGAACCCTTCTTCCGAAACCCTAACAGGGAAGTTTGTAGTACGTGCTAAAAAAACCGAGTCACGGTCGACGTTTGTCGAAAGTTTTGTGAGGAATGATAAGGCTAGATGATTTAGAATATTATTTCTAAGAAACGGAGTGCGTAAAACAGTAAAAGAGTTCTTCAAATGGAACCCTTCTTCCGAAACCCTAACAGGGAAGTTTGTAGTACGTGCTAAAAAAACCGAGTCACGGTCGACGTTTGTCGAAAGTTTTGTGAGGAATGATAAGGCTAGATGATTTAGAATATTATTTCTAAGAAACGGAGTGCGTAAAACAGTAAAAGAGTTCTTCAAATGGAACCCTTCTTCCGAAACCCTAACAGGGAAGTTTGTAGTACGTGCTAAAAAAACCGAGTCACGGTCGACGTTTGTCGAAAGTTTTGTGAGGAATGATAAGGCTAGATGATTTAGAATATTATTTCTAAGAAACGGAGTGCGTAAAACAGTAAAAGAGTTCTTCAAATGGAACCCTTCTTCCGAAACCCTAACAGGGAAGTTTGTAGTACGTGCTAAAAAAACCGAGTCACGGTCGACGTTTGTCGAAAGTTTTGTGAGGAATGATAAGGCTAGATGATTTAGAATATTATTTCTAAGAAACGGAGTGCGTAAAACAGTAAAAGAGTTCTTCAAATGGAACCCTTCTTCCGAAACCCTAACAGGGAAGTTTGTAGTACGTGCTAAAAAAACCGAGTCACGGTCGACGTTTGTCGAAAGTTTTGTGAGGAATGATAAGGCTAGATGATTTAGAATATTATTTCTAAGAAACGGAGTGCGTAAAACAGTAAAAGAGTTCTTCAAATGGAACCCTTCTTCCGAAACCCTAACAGGGAAGTTTGTAGTACGTGCTAAAAAAACCGAGTCACGGTCGACGTTTGTCGAAAGTTTTGTGAGGAATGATAAGGCTAGATGATTTAGAATATTATTTCTAAGAAACGGAGTGCGTAAAACAGTAAAAGAGTTCTTCAAATGGAACCCTTCTTCCGAAACCCTAACAGGGAAGTTTGTAGTACGTGCTAAAAAAACCGAGTCACGGTCGACGTTTGTCGAAAGTTTTGTGAGGAATGATAAGGCTAGATGATTTAGAATATTATTTCTAAGAAACGGAGTGCGTAAAACAGTAAAAGAGTTCTTCAAATGGAACCCTTCTTCCGAAACCCTAACAGGGAAGTTTGTAGTACGTGCTAAAAAAACCGAGTCACGGTCGACGTTTGTCGAAAGTTTTGTGAGGAATGATAAGGCTAGATGATTTAGAATATTATTTCTAAGAAACGGAGTGCGTAAAACAGTAAAAGAGTTCTTCAAATGGAACCCTTCTTCCGAAACCCTAACAGGGAAGTTTGTAGTACGTGCTAAAAAAACCGAGTCACGGTCGACGTTTGTCGAAAGTTTTGTGAGGAATGATAAGGCTAGATGATTTAGAATATTATTTCTAAGAAACGGAGTGCGTAAAACAGTAAAAGAGTTCTTCAAATGGAACCCTTCTTCCGAAACCCTAACAGGGAAGTTTGTAGTACGTGCTAAAAAAACCGAGTCACGGTCGACGTTTGTCGAAAGTTTTGTGAGGAATGATAAGGCTAGATGATTTAGAATATTATTTCTAAGAAACGGAGTGCGTAAAACAGTAAAAGAGTTCTTCAAATGGAACCCTTCTTCCGAAACCCTAACAGGGAAGTTTGTAGTACGTGCTAAAAAAACCGAGTCACGGTCGACGTTTGTCGAAAGTTTTGTGAGGAATGATAAGGCTAGATGATTTAGAATATTATTTCTAAGAAACGGAGTGCGTAAAACAGTAAAAGAGTTCTTCAAATGGAACCCTTCTTCCGAAACCCTAACAGGGAAGTTTGTAGTACGTGCTAAAAAAACCGAGTCACGGTCGACGTTTGTCGAAAGTTTTGTGAGGAATGATAAGGCTAGATGATTTAGAATATTATTTCTAAGAAACGGAGTGCGTAAAACAGTAAAAGAGTTCTTCAAATGGAACCCTTCTTCCGAAACCCTAACAGGGAAGTTTGTAGTACGTGCTAAAAAAACCGAGTCACGGTCGACGTTTGTCGAAAGTTTTGTGAGGAATGATAAGGCTAGATGATTTAGAATATTATTTCTAAGAAACGGAGTGCGTAAAACAGTAAAAGAGTTCTTCAAATGGAACCCTTCTTCCGAAACCCTAACAGGGAAGTTTGTAGTACGTGCTAAAAAAACCGAGTCACGGTCGACGTTTGTCGAAAGTTTTGTGAGGAATGATAAGGCTAGATGATTTAGAATATTATTTCTAAGAAACGGAGTGCGTAAAACAGTAAAAGAGTTCTTCAAATGGAACCCTTCTTCCGAAACCCTAACAGGGAAGTTTGTAGTACGTGCTAAAAAAACCGAGTCACGGTCGACGTTTGTCGAAAGTTTTGTGAGGAATGATAAGGCTAGATGATTTAGAATATTATTTCTAAGAAACGGAGTGCGTAAAACAGTAAAAGAGTTCTTCAAATGGAACCCTTCTTCCGAAACCCTAACAGGGAAGTTTGTAGTACGTGCTAAAAAAACCGAGTCACGGTCGACGTTTGTCGAAAGTTTTGTGAGGAATGATAAGGCTAGATGATTTAGAATATTATTTCTAAGAAACGGAGTGCGTAAAACAGTAAAAGAGTTCTTCAAATGGAACCCTTCTTCCGAAACCCTAACAGGGAAGTTTGTAGTACGTGCTAAAAAAACCGAGTCACGGTCGACGTTTGTCGAAAGTTTTGTGAGGAATGATAAGGCTAGATGATTTAGAATATTATTTCTAAGAAACGGAGTGCGTAAAACAGTAAAAGAGTTCTTCAAATGGAACCCTTCTTCCGAAACCCTAACAGGGAAGTTTGTAGTACGTGCTAAAAAAACCGAGTCACGGTCGACGTTTGTCGAAAGTTTTGTGAGGAATGATAAGGCTAGATGATTTAGAATATTATTTCTAAGAAACGGAGTGCGTAAAACAGTAAAAGAGTTCTTCAAATGGAACCCTTCTTCCGAAACCCTAACAGGGAAGTTTGTAGTACGTGCTAAAAAAACCGAGTCACGGTCGACGTTTGTCGAAAGTTTTGTGAGGAATGATAAGGCTAGATGATTTAGAATATTATTTCTAAGAAACGGAGTGCGTAAAACAGTAAAAGAGTTCTTCAAATGGAACCCTTCTTCCGAAACCCTAACAGGGAAGTTTGTAGTACGTGCTAAAAAAACCGAGTCACGGTCGACGTTTGTCGAAAGTTTTGTGAGGAATGATAAGGCTAGATGATTTAGAATATTATTTCTAAGAAACGGAGTGCGTAAAACAGTAAAAGAGTTCTTCAAATGGAACCCTTCTTCCGAAACCCTAACAGGGAAGTTTGTAGTACGTGCTAAAAAAACCGAGTCACGGTCGACGTTTGTCGAAAGTTTTGTGAGGAATGATAAGGCTAGATGATTTAGAATATTATTTCTAAGAAACGGAGTGCGTAAAACAGTAAAAGAGTTCTTCAAATGGAACCCTTCTTCCGAAACCCTAACAGGGAAGTTTGTAGTACGTGCTAAAAAAACCGAGTCACGGTCGACGTTTGTCGAAAGTTTTGTGAGGAATGATAAGGCTAGATGATTTAGAATATTATTTCTAAGAAACGGAGTGCGTAAAACAGTAAAAGAGTTCTTCAAATGGAACCCTTCTTCCGAAACCCTAACAGGGAAGTTTGTAGTACGTGCTAAAAAAACCGAGTCACGGTCGACGTTTGTCGAAAGTTTTGTGAGGAATGATAAGGCTAGATGATTTAGAATATTATTTCTAAGAAACGGAGTGCGTAAAACAGTAAAAGAGTTCTTCAAATGGAACCCTTCTTCCGAAACCCTAACAGGGAAGTTTGTAGTACGTGCTAAAAAAACCGAGTCACGGTCGACGTTTGTCGAAAGTTTTGTGAGGAATGATAAGGCTAGATGATTTAGAATATTATTTCTAAGAAACGGAGTGCGTAAAACAGTAAAAGAGTTCTTCAAATGGAACCCTTCTTCCGAAACCCTAACAGGGAAGTTTGTAGTACGTGCTAAAAAAACCGAGTCACGGTCGACGTTTGTCGAAAGTTTTGTGAGGAATGATAAGGCTAGATGATTTAGAATATTATTTCTAAGAAACGGAGTGCGTAAAACAGTAAAAGAGTTCTTCAAATGGAACCCTTCTTCCGAAACCCTAACAGGGAAGTTTGTAGTACGTGCTAAAAAAACCGAGTCACGGTCGACGTTTGTCGAAAGTTTTGTGAGGAATGATAAGGCTAGATGATTTAGAATATTATTTCTAAGAAACGGAGTGCGTAAAACAGTAAAAGAGTTCTTCAAATGGAACCCTTCTTCCGAAACCCTAACAGGGAAGTTTGTAGTACGTGCTAAAAAAACCGAGTCACGGTCGACGTTTGTCGAAAGTTTTGTGAGGAATGATAAGGCTAGATGATTTAGAATATTATTTCTAAGAAACGGAGTGCGTAAAACAGTAAAAGAGTTCTTCAAATGGAACCCTTCTTCCGAAACCCTAACAGGGAAGTTTGTAGTACGTGCTAAAAAAACCGAGTCACGGTCGACGTTTGTCGAAAGTTTTGTGAGGAATGATAAGGCTAGATGATTTAGAATATTATTTCTAAGAAACGGAGTGCGTAAAACAGTAAAAGAGTTCTTCAAATGGAACCCTTCTTCCGAAACCCTAACAGGGAAGTTTGTAGTACGTGCTAAAAAAACCGAGTCACGGTCGACGTTTGTCGAAAGTTTTGTGAGGAATGATAAGGCTAGATGATTTAGAATATTATTTCTAAGAAACGGAGTGCGTAAAACAGTAAAAGAGTTCTTCAAATGGAACCCTTCTTCCGAAACCCTAACAGGGAAGTTTGTAGTACGTGCTAAAAAAACCGAGTCACGGTCGACGTTTGTCGAAAGTTTTGTGAGGAATGATAAGGCTAGATGATTTAGAATATTATTTCTAAGAAACGGAGTGCGTAAAACAGTAAAAGAGTTCTTCAAATGGAACCCTTCTTCCGAAACCCTAACAGGGAAGTTTGTAGTACGTGCTAAAAAAACCGAGTCACGGTCGACGTTTGTCGAAAGTTTTGTGAGGAATGATAAGGCTAGATGATTTAGAATATTATTTCTAAGAAACGGAGTGCGTAAAACAGTAAAAGAGTTCTTCAAATGGAACCCTTCTTCCGAAACCCTAACAGGGAAGTTTGTAGTACGTGCTAAAAAAACCGAGTCACGGTCGACGTTTGTCGAAAGTTTTGTGAGGAATGATAAGGCTAGATGATTTAGAATATTATTTCTAAGAAACGGAGTGCGTAAAACAGTAAAAGAGTTCTTCAAATGGAACCCTTCTTCCGAAACCCTAACAGGGAAGTTTGTAGTACGTGCTAAAAAAACCGAGTCACGGTCGACGTTTGTCGAAAGTTTTGTGAGGAATGATAAGGCTAGATGATTTAGAATATTATTTCTAAGAAACGGAGTGCGTAAAACAGTAAAAGAGTTCTTCAAATGGAACCCTTCTTCCGAAACCCTAACAGGGAAGTTTGTAGTACGTGCTAAAAAAACCGAGTCACGGTCGACGTTTGTCGAAAGTTTTGTGAGGAATGATAAGGCTAGATGATTTAGAATATTATTTCTAAGAAACGGAGTGCGTAAAACAGTAAAAGAGTTCTTCAAATGGAACCCTTCTTCCGAAACCCTAACAGGGAAGTTTGTAGTACGTGCTAAAAAAACCGAGTCACGGTCGACGTTTGTCGAAAGTTTTGTGAGGAATGATAAGGCTAGATGATTTAGAATATTATTTCTAAGAAACGGAGTGCGTAAAACAGTAAAAGAGTTCTTCAAATGGAACCCTTCTTCCGAAACCCTAACAGGGAAGTTTGTAGTACGTGCTAAAAAAACCGAGTCACGGTCGACGTTTGTCGAAAGTTTTGTGAGGAATGATAAGGCTAGATGATTTAGAATATTATTTCTAAGAAACGGAGTGCGTAAAACAGTAAAAGAGTTCTTCAAATGGAACCCTTCTTCCGAAACCCTAACAGGGAAGTTTGTAGTACGTGCTAAAAAAACCGAGTCACGGTCGACGTTTGTCGAAAGTTTTGTGAGGAATGATAAGGCTAGATGATTTAGAATATTATTTCTAAGAAACGGAGTGCGTAAAACAGTAAAAGAGTTCTTCAAATGGAACCCTTCTTCCGAAACCCTAACAGGGAAGTTTGTAGTACGTGCTAAAAAAACCGAGTCACGGTCGACGTTTGTCGAAAGTTTTGTGAGGAATGATAAGGCTAGATGATTTAGAATATTATTTCTAAGAAACGGAGTGCGTAAAACAGTAAAAGAGTTCTTCAAATGGAACCCTTCTTCCGAAACCCTAACAGGGAAGTTTGTAGTACGTGCTAAAAAAACCGAGTCACGGTCGACGTTTGTCGAAAGTTTTGTGAGGAATGATAAGGCTAGATGATTTAGAATATTATTTCTAAGAAACGGAGTGCGTAAAACAGTAAAAGAGTTCTTCAAATGGAACCCTTCTTCCGAAACCCTAACAGGGAAGTTTGTAGTACGTGCTAAAAAAACCGAGTCACGGTCGACGTTTGTCGAAAGTTTTGTGAGGAATGATAAGGCTAGATGATTTAGAATATTATTTCTAAGAAACGGAGTGCGTAAAACAGTAAAAGAGTTCTTCAAATGGAACCCTTCTTCCGAAACCCTAACAGGGAAGTTTGTAGTACGTGCTAAAAAAACCGAGTCACGGTCGACGTTTGTCGAAAGTTTTGTGAGGAATGATAAGGCTAGATGATTTAGAATATTATTTCTAAGAAACGGAGTGCGTAAAACAGTAAAAGAGTTCTTCAAATGGAACCCTCCTTCGGAAGCCCAAACAGAGAAGTTTGTAGAACGTGCTAACAAACACCGAGTCACGGTCGACGTTTGTCGAAAGTTTTGTGAGAAATGATAAGGCTAGATGATTTAGAATATTATTTCTAAGAAACGGAGTGCGTAAAACAGTAAAAGAGTTCTTCAAATGGAACTCTTCTTCCGTAACCCTAACAGGGAAGTATGTAGTACGTGCTAAAAAAACCGAGTGACGGTCGACGTTTGTCAAAAGTTTTGTGAGGAGTGATAAGGCTAGATGATTTAGAATATTATTTCTAAGAAACGGAGTGCGTAAAACAGTAAAAGAGTTCTTCAAATGGAACTCTTCTTCCGAAACCCTAACAGGGAAGTTTGTAGTACGTGCTAAAAAAACCGAGTCACGGTCGACGTTTGTCGAAAGTTTTGTGAGGAATGATAAGGCTAGATGATTTAGAATATTATTTCTAAGAAACGGAGTGCGTAAAACAGTAAAAGAGTTCTTCAAATGGAACCCTTCTTCCGAAACCCTAACAGGGAAGTTTGTAGAACGTGCTAAAAAACCGAGTCACGGTCGACGTTTATCGAAAGTTTTGTGAGGAATGATAAGGCTAGATGATTTAGAATATTATTTCTAAGAAACGGAGTGCGTAAAACAGTAAAAGAGTTCTTCAAATGGAACCCTCCTTCGGAAGCCCAAACAGAGAAGTTTGTAGTACGTGCTAACAAACACCGAGTCACGGTCGACGTTTGTCGAAAGTTTTGTGAGAAATGATAAGGCTAGATGATTTAGAATATTATTTCTAAGAAACGGAGTGCGTAAAACAGTAAAAGAGTTCTTCAAATGGAACTCTTCTTCCGTAACCCTAACAGGGAAGTATGTAGTACGTGCTAAAAAAACCGAGTGACGGTCGACGTTTGTCGAAAGTTTTGTGAGGAGTGATAAGGCTAGATGATTTAGAATATTATTTCTAAGAAACGGAGTGCGTAAAACAGTAAAAGAGTTCTTCAAATGGAACTCTTCTTCCGAAACCCTAACAAGGAAGTTTGTAGTACGTGCTAAAAAAACCGAGTCACGGTCAACATTTGTCGAAAGTTTTGTGAGGAATGATAACGCTTGATGATTTAGAATATTATTTCTAAGAAACGGAGTGCGTAAAACAGTAAAAGAGTTCTTCAAATGGAACTCTTCTTCCGTAACCCTAACAGGGAAGTATGTAGTACGTGCTAAAAAAACCGAGTCACGGTCGACGTTTGTCGAAAGTTTTGTGAGGAATGATAAGGCTAGATGATTTAGAATATTATTTCTAAGAAACGAAGTGCGTAAAACAGTAAAAGAGTTCTTCAAATGGAACTCTTCTTCCGTAACCCTAACAGGGAAGTATGTAGTACGTGCTAAAAAAACCGAGTCACGGTCGACGCTTGTCGAAAGTTTTGTGAGGAATGATAAGACTTGATGATTTAGAATATTATTTCTAAGAAACGGAGTGCGTAAAACAGTAAAAGAGTTCTTCAAATGGAACCCTGCTTCGGAAACCCAAACAGAGAAGTTTGTAGTACGTGCTAAAAAACCGAGTCATGGTCGACGTTTGTCGAAAGTTTTGTGAGGAATGATAAGGCTAGATGATTTAGAATATTAATTTCTANCTAAGAAACGGAGTGCGTAAAACAGTAAAAGAGTTCTTCAAATGGAACCCTTCTTACGAAACCCTAACAGGGAAGTATGTAGTACGTGCTAAAAAAACCGAGTCACGGTCGACGTTTGTAGAAAGTTTTGTGAGGAATGATAAGGCTAGATGATTTAGAATATTATTTCTAAGAAACGGAGTGCGTAAAACAGTAAAAGAGTTCTTCAAATGGAACTCTTCTTCTGAAACCCTAACAGGGAAGTTTGTAGTACGTGCTAAAAAAACCGAGTCACGGTCGACGTTTGTCGAAAGTTTTGTGAGGAATGATAATGCTTGATGATTTAGAATATTATTTCTAAGAAACAACGTGCGTAAAACAGTAAAAGAGTTCTTCAAATGGAACTCTTCTTCCGAAACCCGAACAGGGAAGTTTGTAGTAAGTGCTAAAAAAACCGAGTCACGGTCGACGTTTGTCGAAAGTTTTGTGAGGAATGATAAGGCTAGATGATTTAGAATATTATTTCTAAGAAACGGAGTGCGTAAAACAGTAAAAGAGTTCTTCAAATGGAACTCTTCTTCCGAAACCCTAACAGGGAAGTTTGTAGTACGTGCTAAAAAAACCGAGTCACGGTCGACGTTTGTCGAAAGTTTTGTGAGGAATGATAACGCTTGATGATTTAGAATATTATTTCTAAGAAACGGAGTGCGTAAAACAGTAAAAGAGTTCTTCAAATGGAACTCTTCTAAGGAAACCCTAACAGGGAAGTTTGTAGTACGTGCTAAAAAAACCGAGTCACGGTCGACGTTTGTCGAAAGTTTTGTGAGGAA